>NC_064762.1:22863915-23166103 GCF_011397635.1 Epinephelus fuscoguttatus
AGCTTCAAGAAAGGTGCAACCATAATTTGAGAAATATATCTGAATGTATAAAAAGCCTTTGATTCTAACATAAACCTATACAAAATGGGAGCAAAAACAAATTCAAATTCAGGTTCAAATTTAAGTTCAGTGTATAATGATGCCATGGAGTCAGCGAGTGAGCAGGCTACTGCTTCCTCGTCATTTTTAGCCCACACTAGTTCACATTTTGTCAAATAGGCATCATTAAAAGTATGCCGAATTGGCCATTAACAGTTTCTGATTGCAGTGTGCCCATAGATGTACAGACAATTATCTCTGGAGTACTTTGATACTGGAGAAAACTTTAGAATGTGATGATTCTCATGCAAGTTCAAGGGTTACAAGAAGCGCTTTTTTCTCTGAAGTCTAAGCCTATTTATAAACTTTAACATTCACACTTTCTGTGTAACAAAATAAATCACACTTCTCTCATTATCTAAAGCTAAAATACATGCAAAGTAGCTCACACACACATTAAGTTTGTGATATTTTGTAACTGCCCATGCAGTGTAGCTTCATTTAACCCTGAGCAGATGTAACATTAATCAGCAAGACTAACTGAAAACACCTGTGTGCTTTGCTCTTTAAGAAATTGCTATAGTAGGTTATTTCCAGTTAAACCCAACTGTTGTTTGTACATTTCCATATTGATTAAGCCACCAATATACACCGTGTAAAGCTTTATAAATGCTGGCAGACTTAGTTTTAAACTTTGGCGCAAGCTAGGCTAACTGCTCCCCCTGCTGTCAGTTCGTATGCCAAGCTAGCATGCTAGCTAAGCTAACCGCCGGCTAGCTTCTTCTCACAGACATGTAAGTAGTATCGACATTTTCATTTAACTCTCGACAAGAAAAGACAGATATTTTCCTCATAAGTTAGAGGAAACGTGAACAGAGCTAAAAATAAGAGTGAAGTTGGACTTACATTTGTCAGTTGGCCGGAAACAAGACACCAAATTACTGCTAATGTTGCTATAAATGTAAGTTAACCGTTTACTTTACACGGTAACGTTGGGTTATTGATGCGTCATGCTACATTCAGGTACTCCTCGGATGATCCAGTTTCCCGAGTTCTGAAGTGGTTTTTCCGACTTCACTGTAATGTGACACAACATGGACGCTACAAATTGGAATCTTATTTTGCTCAGAGCATTTAAAAACATGTTGACAACATTTTAAGCTTTTCATTACAAAGAGATTTTGTTGCACACTAAAACCTTTTTTTTTTTTAAATATTCTTTATTTCACATTTTCTTGTAAACATAGAGACAAGAGAAAAAGTGCCAGGGGTTACAAACAAATTGTGACACAGATAAATAGAAGATATGCAATAAAATTATACTAAAAATAAATGAACACTATAATAGATTCCTAGACTTGGGGCACAAATTAAGGGTTTTCACAGCTTTTCTATTGCTTGGGGTATATAAAGTCCTGATGTAGGACTCTGCTTCCTTGTTAAAAGTACAGAGAGAGGGTTTGATTTTTATTACCTTTCATTTATGGATATAAAACTTGGCCAGCATTATGATGAGATTACACAGAAAAAAAACTCATTTTCTAGTTCTTTGTTATAACTTGTAAACCCAGACAGTACATCATTAAAGCAAAGTACAAAAGCATCATAGATATAATCCAATATAAAGCGACAGATACCTTGCCACAGACTATGAATGTGTTCACAAGTCCAGAACAAATGGGAGACAGTCTCTGAGTGTATGTTACAAAAAGTGCGTGTGCTTCTTGAACCAGACTAAAAATGGCTTGACAGGGTAACAGCGGTGAATGAGCTTAAAGGAAATCTCTTTAAGTGTGTTAACCAGTGGATATCTATTAAGAAGAGACCATATTTTTTCCCAGCATGGGCCCTGAACAAGCCTATTCCAGGTTGCTACAGGGTCAAGCAAAGGTGTCATAGCAGAAGGTGGACAGGCACAGTCTTTAAAGAGCATGATAACCCCAGATGAAACAGCATCAAAGACCACAGCAAATTGTTTAGGGCTCACTGAAATTTTTGGTAATCAAAGTTGCAGACTAAAACCTACTATATAGTGTGCCCTGGAAATGAGTAAGCATTTTTCCACTCCCAGTTCCCGAACCTCAAATTCAGGCCTCTTTGAGTGACAGGCTCCCTGTCGAATGTATCCTTGGCCTTTTGCCCATTTTCTGAGTCCAACTTGAGGGGGTGTTCACATTCATTTTCCCAATTGGAAATTCACTTTTCCAATTATTCTGACAACAATGCGTGAACACAGGGTAAAACAAGTAGCTAGAAGCAGGCAGAAATGGGGCACATGAGGCAGATATCAAAGACCATGGTGTGGCACTACATAATCTTAGAAATGTAGAAATACACCACATGACACTCCCCTCAGTTATGTCTTCTCAGGAACAAAAGATTTTTGCCACCAGGTGTCACTTGGGCTCAGTTTGGTTTATTATTTAATGTATTCCTTAAGGGGTTTTTTTAAGGCACCAAAACCCCAAGAATTCATTGAATGGATTAGACGTATGACAGAAACTGTCTCCTTTGAATATTTACTGCCTCCAATGAATAATACAGCAGGGGAATTTGCTGAAGTCTTTATTAAGGGCTCATGACAGTGAAGTACATGTGGGTGCATCTGTGAGTTATTTTTGTTGCTGTAATAGACTGTGTCTGTTTTTGGTTTTGACTGTTGTTTTGGCAGGGTCGCCTCACAGCAAGAGGGTTCCTGGTTCGAACCCTGGGGTGGTGGAGCCCCTCTGTGCAGAGTTTGCATGTTCTCCCTGTGTCAGCATGGGTTTTCTCCAGGTACTCCAGCTTCCTCCCACAGTTCAAAGACATGCAGGTTAACTGGTGACTCTAAATTGTCCGTAGGTGTGAATGGTTGTCTGTCTCTGTGTGTCAGTTCTGTGATAGTCTGGTGACCTGTCCAGGGTGTACACCACCTTTCGCCTAATGTCAGCTGGGATAGGCTCCAGCCTCACCCCTGTGACCCCTAACGAGATAAGCGGTTATGGAAAATGAATGAATGATTATATTACACTAATTATATTCACCACACAGAAATACTCCAGTGGTCGCCACAAACAATCCAAATGCTATCAAAATACACACACACACACACACACACACACAAATACTGCAAATAGTAATGATTTAATGTTAATTCATTAATCAACTTTAACTGAATGTAATCCACTAATAGAAGAGAAAGCATCTCATTTTCATTATGAACAACAATATACTGACATATGACCATGCTTTCTACTGACAGTCAGATTTGAGTGTAAATCTATATTTCAGGTTACAATAAATGTAAACCCTGGATTCTCTCCAACACTAATGTGTTCTTGTAATGATGGATGTCTGTGGAATAGCCTAACAAAAGTCCACAGTGCTCAGTGATCTACGGCATGCTACACATCCCAACCATAACCTTGATTAAAGGGCTTAGTGCATGACTCACCATTAGTTGGTTTTTGCAGATGGTCTTATCGAAACTATCCGTCTCCATTGACACTGTTACCTTCAGCGGGGCGGACTACTTAATATTCATACATACGTAGATAAGAAGGTATTGTGTTACCTTCATGAACTGTACAGTGTGTGCAGAATGGATTAATCACTGAGCCACAATGCACAAGGGAACAGGCTGTGGGGGCTGCCATAAACAGATAAGCATAAATGAAAGCTGAGCGTGCATCGCGGTAGAAAGTCCTGCTGTTACTTGTGAAAAGAGCTGACTGTCCTCTGAGTTTATGACTTCATTTCTATACTATTTTAAAGGCAACTTCATTAATAGCCGCTAAAAAAAAGAAGACCCAAAACAGCCAGTGACCAGGGGTTACAGCTCTGATAATGTCACTGTCCTCATCATTATTCAGTTTATTTTAATTTCATCTAGTTATAAAGTTTGCGGACGGTTTAAATACCAGGGAAAGGTCACATGGTGGTAATGGAGTACGATAGTAACATAGCACTTAAGGATTGTGGACGGGTTGCTAAAAGACTTTAAATAGACTCAGCCGGTGGAGTTTTTAATGCTGAACAAAATGAAAGGTGAGATAAAGATTTAAAAAGAGCATCTAGGTGCTAAGTAAAGCAACAAAAAAGGAGCAACACGGGAAGACCAGTGTCCAGAGTACGGTTCATGGAATTGCCTTTTAAAATGTTATTTATATGCTATGTTGAAATGTTTCGCTTTGAATGTTGTACAGTACTGAAAAGCACCATGAATGAAAGGGTGAGTTCACAGTAAGCGACCTCTCGTTGTAGGTTGTCTCCCAGTGGATCTATCTAATTCAAAACCTCACTGACATTTGGAATGATAAAATGATTGAAACTTGAACCTTACAACATGTCATAATGCTTAAAATTTGTCTTATGAATCACTCATTTTCTTCTTGTAATCACTGTTTTTGTTTATGAATTATTAATTCATCTTACATCTTTCAGGAAAACTTCATCCCCCAAATGACTACAACCATCAGGAGAGACACAAGAATGAAGTAAAGATAATATTTAATACGACATATGAGTGTACAGATGTTGTTTATGAAATAGCGATGATGTGAAGGTGATGGAGGAGACTCCGCTAACATTGTCTTGCTTGTATACAGAAAAGGTTTATTACAAGAAGTACAGCATCAAATCAAGCACCTAGGATGCCTGAGAGAGGGTTTGAAGCCAATATGAACTGCTCTGAATAACAGCTCCAACTACCCTGCTTATATAGGTTGGTTGTTTTTGTGAAATGTGAGACAAAGATAAACAGACGACAGAGACACCCTAGTTGGACTTCACCGATCCTTGACCTGGACCATAAATACCCTCTTGACCCTGGGCCCCTAATTGGTCATCTGACCCAAAGCGTCACAGTAGTGCTTTAGACACCACACAGAAGAACAGATTATTTGTGCTGGTTACGATTTATCAGAAGTCCTTAGCGCTTGAACACCAGAGGGAGATATATTGTGATCAAGGGACATCTGGTGCTGGTGGTGGCGGTGGTGGCCGATGACTCTGAGGCAGGTGGCTGCTGAGGCGTATGAGGCTGGTGAATCCATAAAGACTGGGTGGCAATTAGGAGGTGAAGCAAGGAAGAACTATGGCAGGGAAAGAACCATATTTAAAATGAGGAGCAGTAAGATGATAGGCTGACAGAGATGGTATGCTATTGGTTGATTGTGAATCAGCTGATGAATCAATTGACAGACCCAGACAATGACACCTAGAGATAGTGAATGAGCATACGTGCAAGGAGTGAATGGCAGGGTGAGAAAGAAACGTATAGCCTGAGCTTGAAAAGTATTGTCCTCCTGACAATTTTGCCAGAGCTTCATTTGTATATATCAATAATCATAACTGTTATGTTGAATCTGTGAAGAAAGCTTTGTTTTTCTCACATTCTTCCACAGTGAACGAAGAACCCAAAAAATTCTTGATGAGGTCTTGTGCTGTATAATCCAAGTCGCATTTATCCAGTCATACACTCAGTACTTCACACACAGAGAGCACTTTCTGACAGGGGACTGAACTAAAAACTTTTCGATGCTCTCTTCAAAGCCAGAGTACATTGAAAAAAATCGGTAATTTTACCTCACTGAACACGGGAGCTACTAGTCCCCTTCTGTTAGTTTATTTATGTGACTGTGTGACTTCAGTGTTTTAAAGTATAAGTTCCAACTCGGCAACGTCACAGGACAACAAAAACAAACCTCCAAACAAGGCAGCAGTAGACCAGCAGCTCCTGTGTTCAATGAGGTAAAATTACAGGTTTTTTCAGTGGAGTCTGGCTTTGAAGAGAGCATACATTTTCACCTGTAGTTCATATCCCCAAATGAAAGGGCTGTCTGTTTGTGAAATACTGAGCATATGACTGGATAAACGAGACTTGGATTATACAGCACAAGTTACGTGAGAGTTTGTGAACAGATATTTAGGTATAGTTTTGCTGTTGTTAAACGCAGCCTCCCTTTGACTTCAATTCATCAATCTGAGGGGGCAAGGTCACCCAGTAACACTTGCAATGTGAGATAAGAGGTGACAAGAAGACTGTGCTTAATTTTTAAGGAGGTGCAAGCCAAAAAGGATTACAATCGCTTCAACAAACATTATTTCCAACAAACCTAAGACCTTCGAGGGTTATATGTCACTAGCACGACAGACTGAAGCCAACAAGGGAGATTACAGCTACTCTACTACTTTTGTCAACATTACAATTTTTTTTAGTAAAAAGAAGTTCAGCAAAAACTATTCACAGCAAGATCTGTGAATCATCTCAAGTCACCAGGACATTGTTTGTGTGTATATTTTTAATGCTTTTTTCATTGCTGTGAGTTCCACAACAAAATTCAATTTACTTCCATCGAATTAGGTTGGAAGCAGAGATATATGAGACTATTTCTCAAAACCAACAACAGGTAAGTGAGAAAATCTTTGTTTTGTAATTTGGATGAATGAAAACACCCAGTCAGAGTTCACCAGCTTCTGTCAACACACCACAGTGAAAGCCAAACAAACCAGTAGTTAAGAAAGCAGGGGCGACCCACAGCACCTTGTGCTCAGCAGCACAGGACGCCCTTATGGGGGACTGCAGCAAGCAGCAGCAACAGCAACAGCAGCAGCAACCCAGTTTGTTCACCATCCATCACTGCAGCACAGCAATTTACCCAAACAGCAGAGTGGAGTCAAAAATACTAGCAAGGCACAAACAAGGAAAGAAAATGTCCCCAAACTGTAACTGCGGGGGCGGTGGGTGAACAGATAAACAACTTTCCAAAGCAGGATTATGGTGCTGTGTATGTGGAGGCCAGGATGCGTGGGCCTTGTCTCTAAATGTGGCACAACAAACGGTGGAGGGGAGCTAAGCCGGCGTTCACGGGAGACACGCAGTAGCTGCCCAAACGGGCTTGTTAGGGGGCAGAGAGGGAACTCATCAGTGCACAAGATCACGGCTGACAGAGAAGCTTGTTAACTGCAGCACGGTAGCCAAGAGGGTGGCTCATTAGGGAGAAGCACCAGTAGTCTGCACGGGCCGTGCTGGTGTCACCAGATGGCTGCCTGTCTGCTGGCTGATGAAGAATATGGACATCCATCATTAACAAATGATGTGCAGCGTGTCGCCTGCACAGGAAATCATATAGACAGCATTCATTCCAGTCATGGTTTGACTTTGTCACAGTTACGATATTTGAAACTTTATATCATAGGCTGCCAGAGTCTTATTCACTTGGGTAAAGAAGGAGCTCCATTTTCATTTTCATCCTGAGCCATAACAAAGTTTGACTGTGACACTGGGACATGAATCCTGCTGCAACATTGCCCCCTACTGGTGCTGAGAGCTAAAGGAAACCCAGATTGATGGAGGCGAGATGCAATCAAAACATGAATTTTCCCATCACTCGCCTCTCAATGGACTCTTCACATGTCGCCAGCCGTCACTATAAATAACAAATTGTTTGCAATCACCCTGTCTGGCTAAGTACAGCGCTCTTCAGCTTGATTATCGCACAAGACAAGATTCCAGTAAGGACCAATAAATCATTATTCATCATTCATTCAGGGAGAAATACAAGCTGCTGCAACATCTACACCAGAAGTGGGACTCATTTATTTAGACATTCTTTTCAGGGATGCTTCAACCAAATAGCAGATGATTTATTTGCTATCTAATCTCACACAGTATCCCAGAAATTAAAAGTATTGTTGCATGGTATTACTTTGACTGAGCCTTCATTTATCCACAGCCGATGCCATTGGAAGATGTGGGAACTTTAATTAAAAATCAGTGATTTTTTTTTTTTTTTTTGCACTGGAGAAAAGCATGGCCAGCAGAATAAAAAAGAAAAAAAAAACAGATGCAATCAAGCCAGGGTGATATGGCCGGAATATATTAGAGAGTTTGTGAGGGGACGTAAACTACTTTTCTTGAAAAATGCTTTAATCACTGCTGGTGCAACAGAGTAGCCGTGAGAAGTGCATAGAACTCATTAACTTTACCTTAAGGGTCATTTCACCAAGAAATATTATTACATATCTTAAACTGCTCATATCAAACTGTGAAAGCTGCACGGTGTCGTTTAGCTTCTGCTGTGAGGAAATAAACTTTGAGTCAGCAAGTCTGAAGTTGTCCTCCAGTGTTGTCACTTTGTGTTAATTAAATCCTACAGTAATGAATTCAAATTAAATACATGAAAGATTTTACGTACAAGGTATTGTTGGGAAATGATTGTTCTGTATACCTTTAGAAAATAGTGAGAGCAAGGATCATTACCCGTGCAATAATGTAAAACATCCTGCAATTAAAATCCAACTTAACGGAACACTACATCATCTTACACATTAAGTTCATTCATCATGTGCACCACTATACACCCAAACAGCTGTGTGATGTCATCTGTGGCTTTGGAAGGAGCGTTCTCAGTCTGAGGTTGCATTATGGGAAGTGTAGGACTCTGGACTATGGCTGCAGTCACACCAAATCAGGCGCTGTGGCGATTAGCTGCAGGGTTGGGTCACTTAAATGGTCAGTTTATGGCTGAGTTAAGGGTAGAGACCGACTACAGAAGCCTTTGTCCGTCATGAGTCTGAGTTAGCTTTAAAGTTCATTACTGTAGACATACATGCACGCACACACAAAGCAAGTGTTCTGTAGAATAAAACACAAGAGCTGTTAACACAGACTTCGTTCTTTTTACTCACTAGAATATTCAATGATAGGAAGAGACTGTATTACTTGTTCCAGTGGACTGTGGGCGTCTTCTGGTATGATTGCGTTCCTCCAAAAGTAGATTCTTGTTCAATTTTTGGCTGCAGGCCGCTACATTTTTCTTCTCCTGGCCCTCCCTGCGGCCCTACACTGCAGCCTATACGCACTTCCCATATTCAGATAAATGGAACTACTGGCGTTCTTGCCAAAACCCCTGATTTGGCATAAATGCAGCCTAACAGTTGTGGTATTATGGCATCTACTGCTTCAGTTTGACCCTTCAACTTTGTCTCAAGTCCCCCACTTTTATGTTAGTGCAATACTAAAGTGCTGGAGAACACCTTTAAAGGAGGTCTAAGCCAGGATTGTCTGCACATGGCTCTCAACATGGAGGAGGTGGCTAGTAGCTAATGGTGCTTACAGTGCAAGCAGTGCTAACAAGGGCGACAGTGCTGACAATGTTAAAGGAAAATTTCACCTGCAAATAACCATTTGTACTGTTTATGAATTACTACCTTAAATTTGAGGAAAACTTTTTCTCACGTGCTTCAACGGTGAACAGAGAATCCAAAAATGGCGAACAGTCTTCATGAAGTAAATGAGGGCCATGTTTAACATCAACAAAACTATATCAAAACATTGGTTTAATAACTCTCACGCAAGACATACAGCACGATCCAGGCCTCATTTATCCAGCTGTATGCTCATTGCTTGTCAAACACATACATTTTCGCTAAAACATTACGATTTAAAACACATCGGCTCAAAGAGTCTCATGCACAGCTAAGCAGCTTGCCTGAGCATGTGTGTGTATTTGAACTCAAGTGGTGCTCACAGGCTCACTCTGGGTAATGACTTCTATTCACAAAGAGTTTGCCGTTTTTGGATTCTTCGTTCACTTTAGAAGGACGGGAGAAAAACAAAGTCTTTTACATGAATTCAAGGTAGCACGTGGTGAGTAATTCATATGCAAACTGTCATTTTGTGGGTGAAATACTCCTTTAATGCTCTGAATATTGCAGACAGAAACTTCAAGCATAGAAGTCTTATAAGCAGAATGTGCTTTAAATGTCAAATTGAAAGTCATTCTGCAAAAATCTAACAAAAATCTTAATTTGAAAAGTATCTTAACTTCAGCTGTGAAATACTACAATAGTACTAAAACTACTCATATACTATTTAGAGGGGTAAAGAGTGCATTACATTCCTCCGAAATGTAGCGTACAGGTAAAAAGTAGCATCAAATGAAAATACTCAGGTAAACATCGTAACATGTTACTTTAGGTGCATTATTGATGGACTAAAAAGAGTCAAAGTTCCCTTTAATGGTTTTAAAACATCAGTACATGCTGTAAAAAAAACAAAACAGCACAAGCAGCAGATACATGTACAAATGGCTTCATTTAATTTGTGTTTCACAAACAATCCAAGAACTTATGAGACAAATGTACAGGAATTATTTTTGCCATTTTATTTTTTTTTTCTTCACATTATTGCTTTACAGTAAAATGCATTGGTTGGATATGTCCAGTATAGCAAGACAATACATTCATATAAGTTATACAGATGTCCTCAGTAATGTTTTATAGGAACTAGCTTTACATTAAATATATTTTTTAATCATTTATTATTCTTGACAAACAACTCCCACGTCACATTGAGCTCACAGTGCATCAGGTCGCATTCAATCCAGAAATACATACCGGTCCTCTCTTGTGTTTAACTGCCGTTTCTAACGTGTGTGTGTGTTCTAAAGTGTGTGCGCTTATTTTGTACACAGGATCGCCATACAGTCTGGATTTATGCAGAGCTACGACAAGTATGGCATCTGTCATTTTTTTGTCCCTCTTCCAAAAAAATTGACTTGGTAACAAAGATGCAAGTCAGACGACCGGTGAGAATGTACGCTGTTTGTAAAGATGAGGACAAAAACAGGAGCAGTGTCTTATTCCCCTGCTGTGGGTGTTACCATTCAAACCTGGCAACCCGGGACATGACCACACAGAGCAACAACAAAAATATACACACGCACACACACACACACACACAACAAAACCCTTAACACTGCACATTCTGAATCAACTCAAGTACGTTACAGACGTGCGCCCCCACAAAAAGCATCAAAAAATTAGGTCCTGTATGTACAGAAGACCCACTGAAGGACTGACGGGGAGAAAGGGTGGTGTACAAGGATGTCAGTGGGTGTGGAGTCGTCTGTGGGCCCTGTGTGGTCACCTCCGTCTAGTAAAAACAGCCGTTTGAACCCTGATTGAGTAGCAGCTTAAGGGGGGTCCGACTTTTTTAAAAATTCCTTAAAGTCTGCTCTCATCCATGTCCTTTTGAAAAGTGACGTCCCCCGGGTGCTGGAGGGAAGACATCCGTCCATGCGTTCCCTGCTGCCCCTCTGCTCCGTCAGCTAGGGTTGGTGGAGAGTTAATGCCCTTGTGCAAGAGGGGACAAGAGTGGAGGAAGAGGATAAAGGAGAGAGTGTGTAGGACTTCCCTCGAAGCCACTGTTCCAGAAAACGTCCTTTTGGCTCAGTTCCTCGGCTGTCTCGCACACACACGCACACACACACACCTGTGAGCTCACACATCAAGTACTACAAGACAAACCGACGTCACATCTCCACAGGATCCCCCGTCTTTATATGGCAACCTTGCAGGGGCCTTCTGTCACATCGAATTCTTTAAATTGAGATTGCATATACAAGTGCCTGCTGCCAACACTGTGGCAGAGGGATATTTTCAACACTTAAAACACTCCCCGCACGCTTTTCAGTGTTTAGTCTCTGCACCCCACTTGTGGACTCCTCCCGGGCATTTTTGCATGATGTCAAAATGTCTGGATTGCAGTGTGGCTCGTAGCTGCCGATTTCTGTAAAGTGGGTCGGGCGGTTTCCATGGAGACGCCCAGAAGCCCTCAGCCTTTTGCTGTGCTGTGGAGGAGCTGCGTTTTTAATGTCCCAGCATGCACTGCAGACAGAGGCGGGGTGTGCTCATGGTGTTAACGAGGTTCCAGTCAGTTCCGAGAGTTGAAAGCCCAGTGTGGGAAAAAAACGTAGCGTGGGCCCATACCGAGCACGCGCACACACACACGATTGTTCTCTCTCTCTCTCACACACACACACACACACACACACACAATCACAGATACACTGAAAATACACACGCACAGAAGGAAGCACTAGTTGATTCAGAATGAGAGGACGGCTGTTAAAGTGCAATATCTACATGTAACTCAAAATCAAGAGACCACCACCATCGCCATCTCCTGGAGTTGTCCATCTCTGAGTTTCCCTGATAACCGTCAGCTGTGGTTGGCACCCCCGCCCTGCGTAGAGGGGCTGCGGTACCCCCTACTGGCCAGAGGGTGTTATAGCAGACAGTCAGTGTTGAGAACCGTCTGGTTTCTTTGCATTTTTTTTTTAAACAACTACCTCCATTCTGCTGCTGTCTCAAGATGACAACAAGTCACCTGATGATGAGAGGAATCCGACGCATCCCACAGATCTGGAGCCAGTTTTTTTTTTATCTGAAGTTGTGCAGAGGGAAAAGTGGACTGACCCGTCGCTGAATGAAAAAAACGCTGGGGTGGAGTCGCCACCACCGCCAGCCAGGTGCCCCTCTGAGTGGTCAAATCTCCTTACAGCACAAAGCAAGAAAAGCATTTCCATGTGCAATTTGTTTCAGTGAAAAACAGGCAATGTCCTATATTTGCAACAAGCTCTCCTCTGCATTTCATACTAGACAAAACCTTGGTTTGAAAAAATAAATACAAAAAAAAGTGTTTACAAGTTTACATTGTGCAGTGCTGCATATGCATAACACCCTCACAGTCGTCTGATCTGGACTGTGATACATCTTGACACAAAGTGTCCTGACAAAACGTCTTTTTTGTTGTTGAAGAAAATAAAGCAGATTTGATCAAGCAGATGAGGGTCGAGGAGTTGCGGAGGGTGAGTGAAGCGCTAACAGTATCTGCTCCCTGATGCCAAAGGCCATGCCAGGGGAGTCGGGTCCAGGCTGGAGGAGGGGAGCTGCCAAGGACAAAGCCCTCCTCCATGGAGGTCAAGAGGGGGAAAAGGAGCGTATTTTTTCTTTGGGTGCTGGGGTAACTGTAATTTTTTTTTTGTAGGAATGACTTTAAGGGGAGTTCTCGCTATGTGGGAGTTTTGGTTGGAATCGTAGATTTTTTTTTTTTTCCTCTTACAGACTCTGGTTTGGTTTGTGGAAAGGCTCTGGGAATGGTGTGTGGAAATCTACAATGTGAAAACAGTGAAAACACACACCAACAATCAACAGGGGCACTTATGATTCTGGAGGTCCCCGACATCTAAAGGCATGCTAGATGGGTAGAAAGTTAACAGGCGCACAGAGGAACTAAAGACTTTACTGCAATAACAGGCAATGCCCCGAAATAATGGGCATTAAGGACCGGCACTGCGTGGAGGACAAGAGGACAAATTAGAGACATAGAATGGACTCCACTCTTACATCGTGTACTGCCTCTTGGGAGGAAATGAGATTCGTATTCAGGACTAAAAGGATTACAGGAAAGAGCGCAAGAGGGGAGAAAAAGAGTCTGCAGATAGGTCCGGTGTTATTGAAAAAAAATAAATAAATAAAAGATTTTTGGGGGTTGCTATGGGAGCGTTGAGGTTTTGGTATCCGAGGCATGCTGCTGTGCTCTAATCCTCCATGCACATGGGCAGGTTGACGAAGGTGAAGACGTTGTACTCGATCATGACGGAGAAGCAGAGGAAGATGGCGTACAACACCAGGACGTATATGCCCAGCTTCACGTCCAGCCGCCATTTGTTCAGGTGGATCCCCAGAATCTGCACATAACACAAATACAAATACAAATACAAAAATGCTCGTGCCGGCTCAGGTATGCTCCACATAAAACCTTACTGTGCACCTTTAATGAACGCACCCTGAACTGACTGAATATCTTACAACTTACCTGTGCAGCTAAATCATGATATGCAAATCTCATTCTAAAACTGTAATCCACAAGAGGCATTTTATGACCTTTGATGAGTAATTACACTACAGCAGTGCGTCCATCTTTCTTTCACTGCTGGAAAGATGGTCTTTGCATAAAACTGGGCTGTCTATGCAGTAGAAAGATGCAAAGACTTTTGAAAGTGGTGCAACATGACCAGAGAAAAGTGAGAAAAAGAGCTGTTGCATTTGCTGTCAGTCAAGAAGTAGAAAACCTACAACTACCAGAATGCACTGCCAATAAATACTCCCACTGGTGAGCATTGACGGCAAGTTAAAATATGTTTCTGACAACATTTTAGGCGAGAAATCAGTAATGCAGTCAAAGAATCTTGGTTTATATTTGATCACCGCTGCCTCATCTTACAGTCTGACCGGAGTTTGCTCTGAGTTTGTGTCCATGGCGGCCACAGGCATACAAAAATAAGTATGTACAATCTGTAGTTTGAGCAAATGCGCCTAGAGCCCGAGCCCATCTGGACGCCGGCAAGATGAAGGAAAGTTTACCACAGTTCATTCACACATACTACCCACATTATGATACAAAGCTGATTCAAAATTGGCAAAGTATCCCTTTAGGAGTTTCTGTAGCTGGCACATTACTGATCTGCGTGTGTTTAAGGTGCCAAGGTCGGAAAAACATTGACAAACTGAATCACTGCAGTTTGTTTTCCAGGGTTATATTTTTATTCAAGGACCCGCTGTGAAATAGAAACTTATGCAATTCAGAGTTCTGGTCAGAAGTTTCTAATTTATTATTGAACGCTGTGTAACTACTTGAATTTTGTTCTGCTCATTCCAGAGAAAAAATGCTTTACCTCCTTGGCACCAGAGTATTTTTCACAGGAAACACCCCGAGTGTTTGCAACGCTGAATTTTTACATTTTGATGAACCAATTACATAACTTGGCTCAGTCACTGTTGCATAACAGTGGATCAGTCCTTGATGAGAGAGGCTGCACAGGGGTGTTATTATCTATAATAAAGCACTGTGGATTTTTACTTTAAACACACACAGTAGCCTGGTTATGTTCCTGGATGGGGTCAACATGACCGGTGCAGCGTAAACATCATTTACTCACCGTGAGGGCGACGGAGCCCAGCAGAAGCACCACCGAGTACAACAGGCCCCGGCTGTTAATCATCACCTGCGACACACAGAGACATAAACAATCTATCTTTATCAGCTCCTCAACATTAGACATAAAGACCAACTGGATTTTGGTTATTGTTGTTTTTTTTACAGTCAGAGTAAACAAGCTCCTCACCTCTGATCCATAGCTGACACACATGGTCTGTAGCGCCCAGGGGATCCCCAGTCCCACAAGAATATCAAACACGTTACTGCCGATAGTGTTAGACACTGCCATGTCTCCCAAACCTGCAACAAAACCAAAAAAATCTTTAAAAAGCAGCTAAAACTTAGAGCACAGATATGCAAGATTTTCATCTGCACTTATAGGTCAAATAAACATTTTTATTTCCAACTGAAGATTAACGTTTTGCTGTTCTGTTCTTTGTGATATTCACAAGGGCCCTAACCTTCTTTCAGCTGCAGGTAGTGACATAGCCGGGCTACACTGCGATGTCTATAAACAGCTTTGCACTATTCCCCCTTGTTCCTGTGCTTACTTCCTACTTTTTCGACTTCTCTATATGTTACATTTGATTTGTAAATGCTAACAAAGCTTGTAAGCTTGGGAGCTCCAAACACTTTTCTATCCATCTGTCTATCCACTTAATAGGGACATCCCAGTGAGCACTTTCACCACAAAAGGCCCTGGTGCCTAGTGATACAATAATGTGCAACACGCAGCAGTCTAAAAATGTTTCAGACAGAAAGGTGTACCTTGCCGAGCCACAATAAGACTAGCTATGCAGTCTGGGACGCTGGTGCCTGCTGCCAGGAAAGTGATGCCCATGATGACATCAGGGATTCCCAGAGTGTAGCCGATTATAGTCACCTGAGAGAAAATTACAGAGTGTTAGAGCTCAAAAATAGCACCAGCTGAATGAAAAAATAGCATGTCAACCTTCACACCAGATGCCCATATTTACAGGGGACCCATTACTGCTTTCCTTATTTTCTATCCTATAAATAACGTCATAGTGTCGGATGCTCATATTAAACATGGCCAAAGTTTCATGGCCAAAAACCTCAGTCTTCAGGTGTCTGAATACTCCGTTTCCTATGTCTGTATTCTAGTTTTTCTAGTTTTCGCAATGACCTCCCGGCACCCTACTGCAAGTGCTTACTAATCTTGGTTGCCAGTGCTGTTGATTTCTTCCCAATTTTGAATCACATTCCTGCTGGAACATTTCAGGTTGTGAAGCTTTATTTGTGATTTTTTTAATGGTAGAAAGTGCTGCTGTGCTCTCATCACTCCCTGGCTACGACAATGGTGCAGAGGTGCCGAGATAAGTGAAAACACTGATCAGTCGAAGCAGACCGGGCTTTTCGGAGCGTCTCAGACAGAGGGTGAATACAGGTGTTCCAGCGCAGACAGTATGAGGAAAATAGAGTGTTTTGACCATTAACACACATAAACATGTTTTGTAGAAATCCACAATATAAACAGGAACCAGAAATAAGCACAATGGGTCTCTTTTAATGTTCCCTTACTTAGCTGCAAATGTTTAAACCTCACAGAGTCATAACGGTTCAGATAACATTGTTAAATCCACCATTTTGACGGCAATGATAAGATTAAAAAAAAAGGTACCATTTTCCTGATACTATGCCAATTCATTTTTGCAATATCCTTTTGTGATTTGTAATCACTTAGGATAGGTTTACAAACTGTTAAAGTTTCTATTAAGTGCTTATAATGCTCATATATGCTATAGTTAACACATATAGTCCTATTAATGGTAATAAACATCTTATTCTGTCTTATAAGTACTCATTAACTGTTAATAGATGCTTATTAAGCATTAATTAACACTTATTACAGTACCTTAACAAAGTGTTACCGAAAAGAGTACTGTAAATAATAATGTCCATTGATTTTATCTAGAGGCCTTGATGGAGTTTTTAAACTTCTTTTCTTCAACCAAAACTCTCAACACCAAAGATTTTCAATTCACAATGATGAAAAACAGAAGAACAGCTGGAAACAAAGTACGTCTGCTCAATAATTTAACTACTCCATCAAGCAAAAATGCCATTTGAGCACTGGTACACTACAGTGAGAGTAAATCCTAAAGCTGTCCTGGTGATGCCTCACAGTCTCACTCACCATCCAGACCATAAAGTAGGAGAAGATGGCAATCCAGACGGTGGACAGGAGGAAGGAGAGCATGAAGAATTTCTCCCAGCGAGGCTTGGCACAGTTCGGGACAGTGAAAAACAGCAACAGCAGCAGAGGCCACGAGATCAACCACTTCAACTTGCTGCCAATGCCTTCTGCAGCAGGGATACACACATTCGACAAGAGATTAGCCTCCTGCTCTTTAGCAATATGGTGGAAAAAATTATTGCCTAGATGAAGTACTAAATGCTACTTTCTTAAAAAGATGCCAAAAGACGTATATGTCCTCTGTCTGCTGTAAGCGCCAACAGAATATGCATTTTTCTCACATTTTTTATTTGAAGCCACTGACTCATTCAAGCAAGGACATCAATAACTACTTAAGTAGAAAGCTGCGTATCATGCTTATTTCAACTTCTTAAAATAAGCAAGACAGTAAGACATTGAATAGATTCATAAATATGTCAAAGATGTTGCAAAAATTACATTATTCCTACATTATTCATACACCCTGAAGAATCCATCCATGCCTGCCAAATTACACAGACATTCATCGGCTGAATGCACGAATCACGTACTTGGAATGTGAAATGGCGAGATTGTTATGTTCTCCTGTGTCTCGGTGGGTTTGTCCTCTGGCACGTTTCCATTCTCGATCTCGACCTTCCCGTCAATCACTTGTGTCTCCACACCATTGGCGGCTTGGACCAACTTCTGACGCTTTCAGAAAAATGAAACTAAGTCAAAGAGCACATGAGCAGGCACTCTGCTGCTCTGACTGCGGCGCTACTGCCATGTTTTTTATGCATTGTTGTTTCTGCATTTATAAATGAAAAACATAAATACATGAATTCTGTGTGAGGGAGATAAGGAGACTCTTTGAGGCGAATTATAAACTTCTTGAAAGTAAACTCAGAGCAGCAACAGATATATGATCGTACTGGGGCAACAACGCCTTGCTGTACCTCTGTTATGATGAGGCGGCTGGCCATGCGCAGACGGGTCTTGGGTCCAAAATGGCTGGTGACCATGACACGGAGGCCAGCTTCTGGGAACCTGAACTTTGTAGGGCTGGCGTTCATGATCTCGTCCACCATCACTACTGATCCCCGGCTGTAAGCCTTGGTGGGCTTGACTGAGGGGGTGCAGGGATGTGATGCAAATATAAAAAATAATAATTTAACTGACAAATGACTTGTGTTTCAATCATACTAGCAAGGAACTGTTTTCATCTGTTTCTATCTATTTGATGTGTTTTATTCAAATGCATGTAATTAAAACCTTCCTGACGGTGAACCGTGACACCCTGTTGGGGCATCCTCGACTGCAAATTAAAACTTGAGAGTAATTAAAACTTAAGAGGCATCAAGAGATACGCACTGCACTAAAAAAGTTTGCAGTGTCATTTTGTAGGCTGGAACACTCCAGCATCACGGGCCAAATTAATGAGGAGTATTAATGGGCGCTAAATCAGTGCTATTTAGTCACCATGTCAAAGCTGCACCAGGCAAGATTCTTATGTCAGCACACACCATACTATTACCCTAAATCACAGCGTGGGCTCAGGAATCCGTAAGACGTAGTATTTCACCTGGATGGGCGTGGCTTTGCATGACCCAGCAGTGCATGCTTCGTCTCTGCACTCCAGGCTTTGAGTGCATGCACATGCTTTATGATAACCTGCGTGCACCTTTGTAAGAATGCAGAACGGAAATGCTGAATCATTTCGGTTTGATGAATATGAAAAGTTGGACTGAGCAGCAACGTTTGGGCTAGTTTCATTACTAAAGCTTGGAAATTAGACAAGTATGAAGGTATTACAGAATATACTCGTCATACCCACAATCTGTATGTTTGGTTTCACACCTATGTACACAGAATTTGAAAGTCTGCCCTGTCAGCGTGTTTGGATTGGGCATCTATTGATGAAAGACTTAACATCAATATCAGAATACAGACCTCCCATCTGAGTCTTTGGATATAATTAAGTATAAATGTCAGTACTTGTTAGCACTATTAAGTTTTGCTGTCTTATCCACAAAGTGACAAGATGACCCAATCCAAGCTGACGAGAACGCACATCAGGCACACAACAATTTGTGTGACGCAGTGCATAAGGCACTGGCCCTGAGTGAAATACGTTTTTAGGGAATCCCATGCGGCCTCTGTGCGTACAGTTGAATGCCTATGCAACCTATAATCAGAACAGCCACTCTTACTGACTCTTACTCACTCTGGGTTCATTTTTACAGTGAACTAAAAAGTGAACAGTGGTGATGTGATTGAAGACTCACCTGTGAACACATGTTCAGACGACATAAAGCTGCATATATTATCAGGATGTAGCTAAGGCACGTATTTAAATATGAAGACTCACACAGATTTACAGGAGAAGCTTGCTTGGCTAAAAGTCTCCTTTTGGGCTTGAGCACATTAAGTCATAGTGGTTTTGATGGTGCAGCAGATTAACGGTCCCAAATGATTTCCTCCGTTTTTCCACTTCACTCGATCCTCGTATCATGGAGGAAAAGAGGAGTTTAAAATCTTTGGGATGTCCCCCCTGGACTCACCAACTTTAAAACCACCCCACTTTTATCCCTTTGGTATAAAACATCACACACCAGCTGAGTTAACACGACTGCGCTGTGTGCGCTTACCGACATCACATGATTTCTGGGCACCGAACTTCAAATAGCTTTCTCAAATTGCCTGGTGCAGCTTTGAAGTTTGCCTACCAGTTGTGAATATTTATGGATCGACCGAGATTGATTTGAAAATGACATGAAAGATGTAACCTCTGGCATCTTTGAGCTGATGATCTCAAACTGTTAGGCAGGTGTCTGACACATTACAACACATGCTCAGTCCACTTCAGTCAATTTGGGCTCTGACAGTAACACACTTAAATGTTTTATTGGCATCCTATAACTCCTCATTTGCAATGTGCTCACAGTTAGCTATAAGAGGCAGCGTATAGGGAATAAAAAAGTTCTACAGTACACTTATTAGTTTAACTCAGCCTTAATTGGACTTATTATGCATGCAAGAATGCACATAAATTAACTGTGTAAACAGAGCCGGCATAAACATTTCCTCTTGTGAAATTCATTACCACTTCAGGAGTGAGTGGGTCTACGCCCCAGAGACCGGCAGAGGAAAAGTAGTATGCAAGCAGAAAGAATTGGCACACAGCAGCACAACACTGTTGACAGTAAGCAAGAATAAGTTTAGTAAGGCTAAACAGACAGGCATGTTAACACTAATGCAGCCAAAGAGGGAAAGGTTAAATCTCTTCAAGGGGTTAAATGTCACTGATTAGATGCTTCTGAGAGGTAAAAAGCAGCAGAGGAAGATGTGGAGAACTGTGGCTATGAGAAAATATCACCCAAACATAACATTAAGAGATGTTATTTAGAAAAGGCAAATTTTTCCAGGAGTTTTTAATAAGTTTAAAACCCAAGACAACAAAGTCCCCTGACATTTCACCGCATTACCGCAGGAAGATTAAAGAACATCTTCATTATGGTGTTCTTGTTTTAAACAAGAGTATTTCGCTTTGTGCCCCCTTTATGCTCAGATAAGCTCCAGTTGCTTATCAGCCACAAGAAGACTTAGCGGGCGGAGAAAATTAATGGAGGAACATAAAGAACTTTCCGCAGGAAAAAGAAAAACGGGGGACAAACCATCTTTCTTTGGGAGGGCAAGTTCACTGAGGTCAAAGGACTTCCTTATCTTGGGAAAATTTAGCACACTGTGGTCCTGCAGAATCATATTTAAAGGAACAGTTCAACATTTTAAGAAACACAATTGCTTTCTTGCTGAGAGCTGAGAAGATGAATATGTATCCTGAATATAAAGCTACACCCAACAGCCAGTGATCTTAGCACACTGTAGCAAAAAAAAAAACGGGTGTGGACAGGGGAAGACCTTTAGACCACCTGGCTCGTTCTGAGGGTGCCAAACCTCTAAACCTCATTAATTAACATGTCAACTACTGATCGTGAACTTGTACTGATATCACTCTCATGTCTATACACTGAATATGAAGCTATGGCCAGCTGCTGGTTAGCTTAGAATAGCATATGATGCGACATTCACCATTCAAAGTGTACATTTGTGCCAAATTTGGAGGAATTTCTTCAAATTTGTTCAAAGTGACACAGTGATCTTGATCTTTGACCACCAGTATCTAATCAGTTCATCTTTATTCCAAGTGGATGTCTGTGGCAAATTTAAAGAAACTTCCTCAAGGTGTTTGAGACATCATGTTCACGAGAATTGGACAGACGAGGTCGCAGTGATGTTGACTTTGATTATCAAAATCGAATTAGTTAATTCTTGAGTCCAAGTGGATATTTGTGCCAATTTTGAAGAAAATCCCTCAAGGTGTTAATGAGGTATTGCATTCATGAGGATGAGACGGACACAAGGTCAAAGTGACCTTGACCTTAACCAACAATATCTTATCAGTTAGTCCAAGTGGAAATTTTGCCAAATTTGAAGAGATACCTTAACGGTATGCCTGAGATATTGTCTTCATGAGAATGAGATGGACACAAGGTCAAAGTGAACTTGACTATCAATGTCGAATCAGTTCATCCCTAAATCCAAATGGATGTTTGTGCCAAATTTGAAGAAATTTCCTTCAGGCATTTTTGAGATATTACGTCCATAAGAATTAGACAGACAAAGTCACAGTGACTTTGACCGTTTACTATTAAAATTTTATCAGTTCATCTGTAATTCCAAGTGGACGTTTGTGCCAAATTTGAAGAAAGTCCCTCGAGGTGTTGAATTAAATATTGCATTCACCAGAATGAGATGGACAAACAACCCTGCTTATACCACTCTCTTGTCTGTACACTAGATACACCGTCTTTAGGCCAAACTAAGCGAACTGGCTACTGACTGGAGCTTAATTAATTACTGTATTACTGGGCAGATGTGAGAGAGCTCTTGATCTTCTCATTTAACTTTCAGCAAGTTAACAATTTATCTTATTTCCCAAAATGCCGAACTATTGCTTAAATCAAATTTCAGCATAATACAGTAGCCTAAAGCTGAAGCAGTTCAAGTTAGTTCAGCAGACAGGAGCAAATGTTAAAGCCACAAACCCTCTAGCAGAAGGAAAAAAAACCACAGTTTTCCAAAGAATCAAAGTCAAATCTCCTAATACGTTTTCATTTTAACATCTAATTCACTTCCTGGCATAGAATTGTCTTGGGGACCCAGCCTGTCTGATTAACCTTACCTTCTGAGAGTAAAGGCGATGACGGGTCGTCATCCCAAACATAGTAATAACTAGTATTACCGTCCTCCATCTCACTGCTGGCCGCAGCGTTACCATTGGCCACGTTCTTGTCCGACTTTGACCCCATGAAAAACCTCTGCATGCTGGAGTTGAATCTAGTAAACAGATGGAACATAATCCCTAAATTAGAGATACTGAAATAAGTCAGCCCAGAGTACAAAATGGAAAGACATAAACAAGACTCACATTTGCAAATAGGGTTTATGAGCTCCAGATGAAAGGCTCAGACTTGTTTGAAATATAGATATAGCATGTATTCATTAGCCAAAATAAACTGTTTACTCTCCATACATACCATGGAGTGAATTTAGGGTGCCCTACTTCCTAAAAACCAGCATCAGCATTACACTATATAACAAATGGCTGAAATGTGCTGCTCTGTGTTAGAAGAGAAAAGGAAGGAAAGTGTTCCCAGAGGCCAATCACGAGGCTTTCATAAGCCACACGGGCACTTCAATGAGACCATTTGAGTGCCATTACAGAAAAAATGGATCACAAAATACTGAACACGCTGCTGCTGCCGCCTGCCTTTGAACAAAGTGTGCGCAGAGTAACACTGGCAACATCACAAGAGCTGCTCTGTCCCTTTCTGAGAATTTCAAAAGCTAAGAGTAAAACTAAAAATGTCTTGTATTTTATGATTTGCAATAAATAATTTAATGTCATCATCTTAATTCCACATTTTATTTATGTTCAAGTTTTCCCTTGCCTGAATTAATGATAGTGGTTGTGTTGGATGTTGTACAGATTGTAATTATGGAGCCCAAAACTGACAAGCTGCAAAAAACAAACACTACCGTTAGTTAAACTGAGTGTAAAAACAAATACAGAGCTTCTTTCAACCTCAAATCAAGTGATAAAGAGAAAAAGCTTGCTGGACTGAAACACTGTCAGCTACATGCACTGAACACCAGCCTTGTTAGCTAGCTACCTACAGTGTTGCCAGAACGGTTTGATGTTTTCCAGCCCAATAATTGCTCAAAATTCGCCCCAATTGATTTTTAAAAAAGCCCTAGCACTAGCAGCAGCATCACAATTTGTGAATATGACATAATAATAATAAAAAAACACTTAAAGTGTATGCATGTGTACTGGAACATGGATGGAAAGGTACACTTGCATCATACAATGCAATTAAACTATTTTCTATTTCCGTCCTCTTTCATGACGTAACAGCTAAAATAGCAAAAATAATAGGTTTTTCCTTTCCGATAACTACAATAGTAATTTACGACATTACCTACAGACCGACAAAATTACTAAGTAAGAGAATTCAGATACATTTACATTAAAAAAAACCCAAACATTTGAAACATTGGTAAACTTGAGAGCAAGGATTTTTTAACACTAATGCTTTCAACAATTCTTGAAGAACTCTTTCCTCAAAAGAGTTCTATGGATAAAGGTACCCAAACTTGCTGTTGGCTGATAGAGTTCTAATCCAATAGCACTGCGTTAAAAAATATTAATCTACAGCCATATACTAACCCTGTACAGATGTGAAAGATGTTAAACCCTTTGTAAAACATGAATAGCTACATAAAGACAAAGAAAGACATAGAAATTGTGAAACTGCTGACATTTTGCTCAACATAAATGTTACACTGTTTACTGGAAATCAATACTTCTTTGCATCTCTAAAACAGCAGGATAGTTACCAGCAGCTGCACAGGGCAACTTGCTGTGTAGCTGCTGTTTTAGAGCAGCGAAGAAGAATTGATTTCAAGGAAAACTGTTGTTTTATCCAAGTGTGAAAGTCATGTTTATGTAATAAATTACGTGGTATCGGATTAGTGCATGAAATTGCAAGCTGGCTGATACCTGATCCAGAATTTTAGGTAGTATGGGAGGGATTTCCTTAACTGCTTTTGGAGCAACTCTAAGAACAACATCAGCCAGTGCATGTTAATATTAATCTCGTGTACTGCTATTTTGCAGCATCACAATATAAACTGCGGTAACAGTGGCTACGGGATTTTATCGGGAACTGCCCATTGGTCCGACAGCCCATTGTTCCAACCATATTAAACCCATTGTTCTGAAATCTGTTCCGAAATCATCATGATGCCCTGTGGTTAAGGTCTGGTTAGGTTTAGGCACAAAAACCACTTGGTTAGGGTCAGGAAAAGATCATGGTGTGGGTTAAAATGAAAAAGAAAGTGACAAACAGCTGTGAGCCTGCTCCGCCTCAAGCCTTTCCCAGCTGACCCAGAGCCGGTCGCGGTGCACCATCAAGATAGAAATACGCCCGCCGGAAGCCATTCAGCACCGGACCGTCGGACTAATGGGATGTTGGACCAATGGGCTGTCGGACCAATGACATGGACCCATTTTATCTGCCCTGCAAATGCTAACAAAATTATCTAATGCTACTCAGACGTTTTGAGTTTATTTTGACATTATCCTGTTCAAATCCCCTGTCCATTCAAATGGACACAACTTTTCTGGGATGTCTAGCACTATGGTTACTGTCATCTGACTCCACCCAAGTGCACAGACTTAATTGATGGGATGTCCATAAGCCAAATCACAATGTTCAGCATCATCTAAAGTGGACTGCAGTAAAGCCACGCCCCCTTTTTTAACAAGCATGGCTGACCATGAGGCAAGGAGGAACCGCATGGCACATTTCAGTCCATAAATCATATTGTTATAATACATCATTTGTGTTTAAACTGTGTTTAAAGTAAACATGAGATGTTATGTTACTTATAAATGTCATATGAATTAATCTTATGAAAGATTTAGGCCTTTACTCAGAACTTCTTCAAAAACATCTGTCTACTGGAATGGAAGGTGGCTCTGTGTGTTGCCTAAAAATGAACAGAGAAATCCTGTTTAAACAGGGAAACACTGTTCTCATGTGATTTTCCGATGATACAATCAGCTTGTAATGCATTTTATTGATTGTGTACACAGAGTATTCATCTCAGGAGGTTTTCAACATACTGTTCACTGGAGACACCACAGGAATTAAGGATATTTTGAGTCATGAGGACAAACACAATGCAAAATATAGAGGCAATGTGTTTTAAAGCATCACTTTATTCATTGATATGAGTTTACCATTCATTCAAAATAAATAATCTTGTATTTTTTGTTGAAAAAAAAATTGTTAAGACCATTTATTGTAAGTAGCGTGTCAGTTTCTTATTACATTTTGTACAGTCAGCTACATTTTGTCAGTATTTGGCTCAGGTAAACTTGTCTAAAAAGTAAAAGCTCATGAGTTAAAGCATCAATAGGATTTTTTGTTGTTTGCACATTTGTGTCGTAACATTCTGCCCTGTGCTGTTATTTGTTTTCACAATTGGCAGCGTGTGTGCTATTTGAGGAGACAGAAAGGAAAGACGTAACAGGAAGGTCACCTCAGTGCTCTGATCAGGGCTATATAAAACCCACTCTACTCCATTTTGACTGGAACAGCCCAAAATGGTCAGCGGATATTTTTGGGAGAGGGGAGACATATGACAGCACATCCTACAGTAAGCACTTCTTTCCTCCAAATGAGAAAGGAGAGGAGTGATCCGGTTAAGCCTGTGCTCTTAGCCACTGCAGAGGGAGAAAGATTAAACTCTTATGGCAGGGAGAGAGCAGGCTGCTGCTGCTGAGTGTAACACAGATTACCAGCTGGACAGAGACAGCGGCACAGGACGACGTGGGTTGGCATTATGCAGTTTGGACTATAAAGACACAAATATGGCGTAATAGTGTCTGTATTTTAGGCAAACAATTTGCTCATACAAGCTGAAAGGCGACAGATTAAGAGAGACGGGAGATGAAAAGGCAGATTGTGACCTAAAAATATGATATGTAACCCCCCTCCCCTCATCCTTTTATAATAATCTTAAGTTCAAAAGATGATAGAGTCAAGTATGTTTCAAGGGACAACTGTTTTATGAAATAAAATGCATCTGAAATGCGGATTCACGTTTAATTATCTGCTGAAATCAAACCTTAAAACCCCTAAAATGCCAAATTGAAAACATCTGCAGCACTGAAAAACCAATTCATATCTAGAATTAAATGAATACATTTTTATATCTAGTAGAATTTTCAAAGACCCACAAATGAGAAACTGTAAAACTGTTTCCCAATTAGCATCATAATTGAACATTACTCATTAGAGGAGCAATCTTTCTACCAGAAGGCTCCTGAGTTAAATCTCCAGCACACACGGGGACCTGGATGAGACCCTCCCCTGCAGCTGCACACCCACTCTACCCACTCATCTCTACCCATGCACAAATTCAGGAATGTGTCATTAGTCAGCTCAACTAATTGATTAATTTAGTAAGGAACAACTGAGTGATTAAAAATGTGCAGAACTCACTTCATGACAAGGATGTATCCAGCGTACATGACCACCAGCACCAAACTCTCCCACCTGATGAGAGGAAAGATACAGGATGAGGGTTAAAATGACACACTGTGAAATATAAATAGAATATCCAGGATCTTATGGCAAAGGTTTAGGACGTGGGACTTGTAAGTCTTGATTCAGGACATGACTTCGGATCTGCCTGTCTTGATGTTGGACTTGACATGGGACGTGGGTGCAAAGACTTGAGACTCATTTGGGACTTGCAAAACATCGACTTGGTCCCACCACTGCTAACTTGTAATGTAACATAGTTATAACATTATCATCGAAGTCTAAATCAGTAACATCAGTTTTAACACTACCTGTCAAGGGTTTGCTAACATTAGCTACCATAAGCTAACGGTCATACCAGATCAGGTAAGGCTTTAGCAGCAAAATCACTAAGTGTGATTTTTATTGCTTATAAATTTAGCTTTTTCATAAGATTGGGAAAAATATATTTCTTCTTTCAAAAGTTACACTCACATTTAGACATGGACTGGATGAGTAACTTACCAAACTATCTTCTCATCGTAGATGAACTGAAAATTGAAGGAAAACATTTCTCTTAGACTAAAAAAAAAAAAACAAATTCAAAGATGAAAGTCATGGCTGGTGTTCATCAATAAATTCAATGTGTTCAAACTTACTGCAATTAAAGCCACAACAGACAGGATGTAGTAGAAGGAATCCCTGAAAACTGCCCACCAGGTCAACATCACCACCTGAGTTCACCAAGGGAAAAAAAATATTATTTAGATGTTTTCAGGATCACTTCATTTGTCCCAGTGGATATTTGTGTTGGACATTAAAGCTGCCACATAAAAAAGGTGCAGAAACAGATGTAACACAGACAACTGCATTTAAATAAGTGCAACACAGCCCAAAATTTCACACCCTCTTTAGGTCTTAAGTTTAGGAGAGTCACTGATAGAAGGATAAAAGATTTAATCAACTTAGGTATCTTGTCTTCTATTTAATTGGAACCCTATAGCATTTATCTGATAGGAACAGTTTGTATTTTCAACACAGGACATGGGAGGGCTCTAGTATAACTTTTTGTACGTTTTCCTGCCAAAGTGATCTACCAAAATTTGTACATATCGTTTGTAACTCTCGTTTTATGTAGCCTACATTAGCTCCCAGTATCTTTTAGAACTGATTTTAAACTCCTTCTTCTGGTTTTAAGGCTCTTAATGGCATAACCCTCTGCTATATCATAGCCTCTCTATCACCTTATGTCCCTCCATAGCTGCTCTTTTTACTGTTCCTAATGTCACTACAAAAATCTTTGGGGATGCTTCTTTTAGCTGCTACCCCCAAAAACATGGAACACCCTGCCTTTAAATATTAGACTTGCTGGCTCAGTGGACAGTTTTAAGTGACGGCTCAAAACATATCTTTAATACAGCCTATAACTAGCAGCTATCTGTTGTAATATTTTATAGTTTGTCTCTGCCGCTCAATTGTAAAACACTTTCATTCTGTGCATGAAAGATGCTATACAAATAAAGTTAATTCATTCATAGGTAATCATGAGCCAGTAATCTGTGTACAAGCCAGGTATTAGGGAAGGCTGCATTCATGTGACCAATGCACTGACAGGTCTAAAGAGCAAAGCACATGACGCTCCCCCGGACTTTCCCCAGGAGACTGGTTTTCAAACTCTGAGTGAATTTTAAGACATTTTAAGGTACGTCGTCACTATGTTTCTTTCCCTATACCTAGCCTACAAGTTTACGTAAAGTACATAACTATATGGTGAGTATGTAAAGTCATTTGTGGGGCACTAATTCCTAGGATACCATAACAACTGTCATCTGTACATTTTCCTATGCTAACATGCGAACTGTTGAATGAGGATACGTTGCCCGTTTCACAAAAGTCGTTTCAAAGAGCACTTATAGAGGGAGGATGCTCACTCATCCCCATCATTTTCACTGCTGTGTAGACCAGTCTTTTTTCATTTTAAATTATCGGATATATTAACAAACCAAGCTAAGATACAGTAACATCATTTACACTCTATCGCAGCATGATAAAATAAGATAAAAATATTTAATAAAAAAGATAAAAAGATATTTAATTGGGACATCTCCCATTGTCATCCCCGGGCTAATGAGTTTAATCATTACTTTATTTGAACAACTTGTCATTTATTTTCCAGATCAGGTTATTTTGTCATATTCAGGATATTAAAAGTAAAATGCTCTGCACTTTTAGAGAAAAATGATCCGCTGACATATGGTATAAGCCAAAAATACGAACTTATTGTCTCATAAAGAACAGTTACAGTGTGGAACCTTACATGAAGTATAATCTAAACAAAAGGACAAAGATCCATGTGTGCACAGCTGCCCTCAAGACTGGAAAGTTTAACGCCACCCCAGAGGAGGACAGAATTTGTTTGTTGTATTATTTAGGTGAAGTTGAGACTGAGGTTTACTTCTTGTTTTACTGTCTTGTATATTAAGAGATAAGGAATGCACTTTTCAGTAAGATGACCTCTATCTATGTTGATTTATTTTGGTTGGATGGTCGTGAAAAATTTGAGTTTTGTTTCAGAAAGGGAACCTTTTTTGTGGCTGACTTTCTTTGCCCCAGATAGAAGGCAGAGTATGCTGTTTCTGGACTAAACAGTGAAATAACATGTACTTTGGGTTGTTACTGGAACGTCATTGTAATGGTGTCTTGTAAAGCCATTGAGCACATGTAGGTGTGCATGACACAAAAAGAAAAATCAGTCACATAATTCCCCTCTGTCTAACCTCAAACCCTTTTCTTTAACTGCACCTATATGTGTTAGAGTTCTGTGAGGCAATTTGGTAAACACATGTGGTATCATAAAATGCACTTAATATGTAAATTTTACTTGACAGAGAACACTTTGAGAAGAAACACCGATTTATGATCCATTTACGCCTCCAGAGTTTAGTTCTTCATTTCCACTAAAACCAGTTCTGAGACAGCTAACTGAAGCAGATGGCTTTGTTTCCCCTCAGCAAAAAACTTCTGCCACACATGTGCTCTCCTGCAGTCTATAAATAAACAGAATGATGCAGCCAGAGCAGTAAGTCACTCCCTACACATACACACAAACACAAACACACCTGTCCAGCGAAGATCCCGCAGACACCGATGATGCACAGGATGTTGAAGACCGCTGAGCCCACGATGGTCCCCACCCCCACATCGCCATGGGTGATGAAGACACCTGTACAAGGGGGAGAGACAGCCAATCAGAATCAGCGGTGACACCAACCATCTGGGAATGTCTGAGTACATGCACATACTGTACGTCTGTATATGTGTGTGTGTGTCTCTACCAATGACAGATGCAAAGAGCTCTGGTGCAGAGCTGCCAGCTGCCATGAAGGTGGCACCGGCAACATCTTCACTCAGATCTAGTTTCTGCAGGAACAAAACAAAGACGTCTTTGTTTATACTGAGGACTAACCGGCACTGTGTGACTGTTAACACTGAAAGTTTGATCACTACAACCCCCCCCCAGTACCTCGCAGATCTTCTCCAGCGATGTCACAAAGTATTCGTCACATGTTATGGCGAGGGCCAGAAACATGTAGAGTGCCTGGAGACAGAAGCAGCAGAGTGAACTTTCAAGTGTGCGTATGTGTGAGGAGAATCAGTGAGTGTGTCCCTGTGTAGATACATCCTTAATCAGCAAAAATTAGCTGAGTTAATAGCAGAGCAAGATACTCCCTTGCTAAAGGACGGGTGAAGGGGATTCTCAAAGCAGAGCGCCCAATTAAAATAAAGCCTGCATTAAAAATCAAATGTCAGTACAGCTACAAGCTGCTTTCTCTTACATTTTAAAGAAATCTACAGGATCTGTCAGGATAGATGTGAGAGGAGAGCCTATTTCAGTAGCAGAGGCGTTCTCTATAAATTATAGATCAGCTGTGACATCATCACGGCCTGGCTGCCTCAGTAGCAGTGCTCTGCTCTATGCTATCCACAGGGGGCAGTGCAGGACTGCAGTATGATCAGAGGCCCCACACACTTTATTTTACTCCTCTCAGCAGTGATGCCAGGACAATAAGTCGTATTTCAGTGTGAGACGCAAAGATTTAACGAAGTGTAAGCGCAGTAAACTGGACTGGTACTCTGGGTGTCCCAGGTGAGGATCTCTGCGCTAATATAACTCTCTATGGGGAGAAGTGCTTAAAAAAAGATGCTTGACTCATTTATGTCACTGAACTTGTCCTGTGAATATAAAAAGGTCAAAAGACACAGGGAGCGTTCAGGGCCGGAGCTACTACTGATTAAAATGGGGTCATCTCCCTCCATGTACTTTTATTTCTTTATGGCTTTACAGGTTTCAGCAACCAGGTGCTCTACAATTAAAAACATACGCATGTTGAGGGTTTTTGACGCAACATGTTCAAAGGTTGGCTCCTTTTTTTGTTTGTTTGTTTGTTTTTTTGAGATTTTTATATCATTGTGAAATTTCCAGTAGCACTCCTGATGTATTCAAATCCGAAAATTCAAATTTGGTCTGTATGTTTTAGCCTCAAAGTGCTGTTTTCCCACGCCACCTCTAAAAACCTTTCCCGCATGACCTGACATAAGTTTCTGTACGATGTCGCTGCCATATATAAACGTACAGCTGTGGACGCCACATTAGTTTGGTTCCAAAAGTCACGCAATAACAACTAAACTAAATGATCAAGGCAGCTGTAGACCAGCGTTAATCTGTGCTGTAGCCCACGTCACTGCTTTCTAACAGTGCTTTGAGTGGGAGGTTCCATTTAAAAAGGAACACAGATGGACCTGCCCTTTTAATTTGAGCACTCTAAAGATAAGTTCACATTTTCTGAGGTGCCCATATGAACACTGAAAGAGGTTTGCTTGCGGTGGTCATTCCTCCTCTTTTAGGAGATCCCGTCCTCATGTGCGTCCTCTTGTGTGCTTCACTCCTCCGCAGAGGCTCTTTCTAAAGTCTGGAACCCTTGCTTAAAGTACATTGCATCTACATTGTCATCTTCCATATTACAGGGGTTTCCTAAATTGGCTTAGTCTCTGTATATTGCCTGTAAACCTGACTTCTTGTAACCTTGCCATTTGCCTATATAGCTTGTTTGTTTGTTTGTAGTTGCCTTTGTGTGGTTGTCGGAGGTAATGAAGGTTGGGGATGATGTAATGCCCACTATTTTCTTATTTTTAACTACTCATTTTATTTGTCATGTCCTGTCCGAGCTACTGTGCTCTGTGATGTATGTAAAAAATGTAGTAAATATATTCTTTAACAAAAAAAAATCCACAGCCCTCGTATTCAAAGTTGAATCTGAAGCTAATATGAGGAGTCAGCAGATTAAGTATAAGACAAATCAAGTGTGTATCTGCCAGTGTAAAAGTCTTTTTCGGTATTAAATCCCCTCTGTGTTCTCCTGCTGAGCTGCAGTGGAAAAGTTTACAACTTTCAAGACAGATGTGAAAAATTGTGAACCTATCCTAGAATCCAACAACATAATACATTATTAAGTTTCAGCAGTTCGAGAAGGCTTTGAAACAGCGTAAATAAAAAATCCTATAATGCCCATTTCATTTCTGGTTTCTGGTCAAATTTTTCTGAGCAGGATGTGGAGTGTGTCAGGAGGGGGGTCCTCATGACTTCAGCATTTCTCAAATCCTGACTAAAACCCTGGATTGCATTTGACAAAAGGAAACTTTTTAAAGCCAGTTAAATCCAGCATGAAGAGCAAAACCTCCCGCTGAACAATACCTCAGAACTCCACAGGTGGCTTTATGTCGAGCCAGTGGAGCTTAGCATGACTGAACGCAGATGATAATGGTTTTTCATGTGGGGAAGCAGCTCGTACAATATAAATAATGGACATGTGTCTGTCCTTATTTCCTGTCCTGGGCCTGCATTTATCAGCTGCCTTAGCATTGTTTTAATGAATCATTCTTAAATTTAAACTCTGACTAAAAACACTCAGAGCAGCACTGACATATTTATGAAGCTTTCCACACACACACGCTCCTGAGTTTAAAGCTCTCCTTTGAGAGACATCATCGCTTTACGACACTCAGAACTGTAAAATTAAATTAATGACGTCTTGTAGTTGCTCAGATGTTACAACGTGCATTCAGTACACTCAAACAACTGTGAGGCTGATGCTAGTAGGGCATATTTGGTCTACTATATTACAAGCCCTATTAAATGCGGTTGTGCCCTTGCTACAATAACTAAGGAGACATTTATGATATAATATACTAAACGCACAGAGCTGGCTATTCAGAGAGCTTTCAGTCGTATCCCACAGCCTTCCTCAGCACTGATGAGCTTCTCACTATCAAGGATGTGAACCTCCATGCTCAAAAGTGGGGAGACCGGGGTTGGTTGGCACACTTTTCACCCTCTGCAGTACTTCTCTGGCATATTTTGTTAGAATATTCTAACCAGCTAGAAATAAAGGTCTCAGCTATAAATTATTATGTTTTAATATACAAATGTTTTCTAAATGTAGAGGATTTATTGGAATATTTAATTCAAACAAGAACCAGAAAACATGAACATTTAATTGAATATCTGCTCATTTTTTTAAACAATTTAATTCACTTCATCATTAGGAATGTCTAATTACCTCTGTTATTGACCATTCAAAATAATACAAAATTAACAATATAAATGCTGTTTTTAATCGTTAAAAATACAGTTACAGTCACAACAGCTACATTTCCAACCCCAAAATCAGTCTTCCAAACAACCAATGCTAATATTTGACCCAACTTTGTGATAAAATTACGTTAGCCAGCTACCATTAGAGCTTGTGTCCACATAGCGTTTTGTTCTCATCACCGGTGTCTTGTCAACTGTTTCCAATGGTGAGAGAGCGTAGAGAAAAAGTGCTACACCCAGCACCTTTTATCAGAGTACTCAACCATTTTTGTGTGGCCACTCCGAGCGCTTCTAAATCTCGGAACTTCTTAGAAAGGCGCTGGTGATATCACGCTACTCCTTTAACCACGCTACAGTCACAACCGAGACAGAAAAGCCCATCTGTGGGATCAGATCAACCGGCGGACACTGGATGTTACCCCACTGTTTTAACCTTGTTGTTGACTGTTCAGTCAACCCTCTGTTAACATAGCGTTGCATTAGCTGTAAAGATATTGTTGTCGTAGAAACAAACTCACATGCAGCATGTCTTCAAAACAAACAAAAAGAAGCGCTGGGAGTGGTTTTTTTTACGAGGCATTAGGATGTAGCACTCCCCGAATCTGCCACTGCTTTTCTGCTGAAGAAAGACACTACGTGGACACCAATCTGGAAATCCATCGGTAAAAAAAAGAAAAAAAATTTTTCTCTTCCTTTACCTCTGGAGGCACAGCCCGGAGTTTTTCGACTAACAGAAGTGCAGGAGCCTCAGCGATCGCTCATGCCCTTAACTTCCGGCGGTGCCCCCAGGGAATCGCCAGGTTGTTTACAAATACTTCGGGTAGAAAACCAGCAGAGTTTAGCTATACATCACATTTTTCACATCACTATATCACCGTGTAGACTAATCTGATGTTTGTTAAGTCTATAAACACAATGATTGAACAAACGTTACTATTTCTGTGTGTTTTGTAATTAACATGGTTATCGTAGATTAGCTGGGCTAACCGTTAGCTGTTAACGTTAGCCGTTAGCGGTGTCTGTAATAACCATAGACTGTATAAAAATAAGGTAATAACTCAACAAACGGTCCGTGAATAAAATATTTTTTCCAGCGGATATCTTAGTTACAACATGATTGAGCTAGCAAAGCAGTTTTGTGTTGCTATGTGTGGTATTTATTCAGTTATGGGAAATCACGATGTCTAGAAAGCATCAGTGGCTGCAGCTGACAGGGGCAGTTAGGAAAGCTAACATCAGGACGTCATCTGTTAAAAGCCTCCCGTTGTTGGATACGATATGAAACTATTCCAGTTAGCTCAATCATGTTGTAACTAAGACATCCGCTGGAAAAAAATATTTTTTTCACGTTGATGAGACGGCGTTTTGGGTGGAGCGGTCAGTATGGACGCGGAGCTTGCTGTTTCTGTAGGTACACATTTCCTGGGGACACCTGCACGTCTCGGCCACGCCCCCTCCATTGTGATTGGCTAAAGCGCAGCATTGTTCAAACTCAAAGCCCCACCCTCCCCACCCTCTGTAGTCGTCTTTCACACAGGGCTGCCGACAGATTCTACAATGTAAATGCAGAATCTGTCTTGAGAGATTAGGTGGACACAAGCCATAACTTATCACAGATTTTCAAATCTTATTGCAAAATGTAGTTGATTCCTCTGTCTAGTGACCGTAAGGAACACCTTTCCAATATCTCTAGCTAACAGTTTATTATACTTTTAGTCCACAGAGCACCTTTTTTACTTTCCACACTATAAAACTGAAATGTCACCCGCACCGAAAAAGTTAGTGACATTCAGATGTGTTAACATAGATGAGTCCAGGTGAAGCAAGCAAACTTTTTATATTACGTTTTTGTTTCTGTGACCTTTAAAAGGATGAGAAAATAGCTCTGTGCCAGCTGACCCCTGTCTCCCCTCCTACTGGACTGTTTCACCCATTTATTTTTTTTATTCTTTATATCTTCCTCACATCTGAGTGTGAGTTTACATCTATATAATGTCCTTCTAGCACCAAAATGGGTGGCGGATAATTTTAATATGATGAGTATATAATCACTTGAGCATTAAAAAGCTCCTCTGGGGCATCTTTACAATCTGGCTGAGCAAAAACAGCTCCCATAACCCGAACCTTCCTGTCCAGGCTTTAAAAGATAAAAACAAGCAGTTAGGCTTCAACATCCACCTGCAAACAGCTGAGCTCTACTGGGAGTGTCGACTGGGGACTGATGTGATGGGTGATGCAGGTGCAGCAGCTTTGAAAAGAAAAAAAAAAAAAGTCCTCTTACCGCCGCGATGTGGAGCAGAACGGCCCCGCTCTTACGTTCACTGGAGGTGAAAAGGTCATCGGGGAACTCGTGTATTGCTGAGGAGAGAGGAAATGTCACCGTCAACACACATCAGCAGCATGACAGCGAGCTACATGTCCCCGACCCACCCCGAGAGCGCCGTGGGATTTCATGATGGGTGTCGGTCTCAGAGGAGCCGACCTGCCTGGGGTGCCCTGTTGGTTCAGCAGGCTTACGCTGAATCGGATTGGTCGTGGTACCTATGGGAGTGTCATTCCTTCTCTTCTTGTTCCATCTCTTCCCACTGGATTATCTAATACGGCAAAAAAAATGTCTCGTGTACCTAAAAACAGGGCGCCGCAGCCAGAGAGGGTCAAATGCAAATTAAACAGCAGCCTGTGATCGTTATCCAAAAAAAGCTGGAAACTCAGACGACATCAAGGGCTCTGAATTTTCAAAGGACCGAAATCGCTCTCAACATTTTAAAATCATCTTCAGCCTGCGGTATGTCACACCACTCGGCAACCGATGACTTCATACCTATTCATGCAGAAAATAAATAAATAAAAAGTCAAACATCACATCTCCTCCTCAAATACTGACGTAAAAGCTTGAGCTATATTAAGAGCCTGAAGTCATACAGAATTAAAGCAAGCAGGCAGAAACACCTCCCATGCTGAGGACTCATCATCCATCATCCAGAGCTCCAGCTGGAACACAGTGTGATCATGGTACCACCATACGGCTCACATCTCTGGGAGCAAGACCGCTCCACAGTGCACCTGGCTAGAGACAGAAGCTGGCCGTCTCCCTAACGGGACCCGGCATCTGTGGTGAGCGGCCTCTGTCCGACCTGTTCCTTTTGGGCCCGAGCGGCAGGCTCACATCTTGTCTCTCCTTGTAAGAGGCCTGCAGCATCACTAGCGTATTACTAACACAAGCCACAGCTATCTCTGAGATATGGTTATCCTTACTGCAGGCAGAATAAATTATCCAACTGGAGAAAAACAAACATATCTGAGAGTCTACAGTCATGCACAATGAATGAAGACTTTGTAAGGGTTACACACAGGGTTAGGGAGTCACAGTGGTCAAGGTGCAGCATCCTTTGGAGGCAGTCCATCTATGTCTAGTTCTCATTGAATAACTGATTAAAATTCAGCTTTTCTTGTAGAGTATATATGTTTTTTATTTCTTTGTTTTTAACATACCCTGATGCCTGATGAGGGCTCTGCACCAAACCTTGTCAGCTAGTGTTGCCTAGATGCTGCTTTTTTACACAATGACAGTGCTACAAGATGCTAACAGTGATAAATTTTAGCAAGTACAATGTTCACCATCATAGTTAAGTGTGTTAGCATGCTAACACTTGCCTATTAGCAACAAACGCTAAGTACAGCTGAAGCTAAGAGTCATTAGCTTGGTCATGAATCAAAGTATTTTCTGACAATGGTGCTTGATTAAATGTCAGGGAAAACCAAAGTTAACAATTCATCCTGAGGGGAACAGGACTGAAGCCGATCTAGCAAGGAATCTGTCTGTCTGCGCGTTCATCGCCGATCTCAAGAGCACTCCATCCCGTCTACTTGGGACCCAAGGACATGCAGTGTTGAATTTGGACTTGCGACATGCTAAATATAATACATTTTTAATAAACAAGCCAACAGCGCTCTGTGCAGCAGCAGGGGCGAGGCTTCAGGGCTCTGTAGACTGAGTTTGCTTTTGCTGCTGGATGGCAGATATACTGTTACAATAAAACTTCTCTTTACTTCCCTGAAGTCAACGGCACAAGCAGATAGCATACAGGAACAGCACCACTCATTGCCATTGCAACTTAAATTGTGTCAGTTTAGTTTAAGCTTATAACACTAACTATGTTACCACCTGCAAAAATACCTCCGCTAATTAAATCCATGCTCGACTTTATAACAACAGTGGTTATGTCAAATGTAAAGGCAAGCAACTGATACACCTATTTAGAAAATAAATACCATCACTAAGTGTATGTCAAACAGGCATGTTTTGAACAGGTGCTGCACCATTTCACCAAATTAATTGGCAATTATTAGCTATAGAGACATTTCACTGAGGGCTGCATATTGAAAATTTAGGTGAGGGTCCTAAGGACAGAGGGATGTCGTATGCTGTAAAGCCCTGTGAGGCAAACTGTGATTTGTGATATTGGGCTTTATAAATAAATTTAAATTGAAAATTTACCTTTAACACAATAACATGCACAATGTAGGTATTGCAGAAAATGGCTTGAACTGCAATTAATAGTAGGCTATATTTACATGTGCCGTGGATGTCGTGTTGAAACAGTGGCACTGGGTGACTTTTTTTTTTTTTTTAGAAATTTTTGGGGGGCATTTTTAAGCCTTTAATCGATAGGACAGATGAGCATGAAGGGGGAGAGAGAGGGAGAGAGGGAGTAACATGCAGCAAAGGGCCACAGGCTGGAGTCGAACCCGGGCCGCTGCGGCAACAGCCTTGTACATGGGACGCCTGCTCTACCACTAAGCCACTGACGCCCCGCCGGGTGACTCTTCTGTCACAGAAACCACTGAGTGGGACATGTGTTTTGAATGTTATTATCGTACTGTCAGTGATGTGTCGGTGTTTTTGTTCTGGTGCTCTGCACACATCTGACATCTGTCCACACGCCCACCTGATCTCACCCCCGGCTCTCTCAAGCTTGGAGCATCCCTACTTTGTGGTAAAGACAGAAGGGCGTCCACAAGGACCACCGGAAGACAATAACATTGTTTTTTAAAAGGTTCATAAAATACACTCAAATTCAAAAAGAAGTAGGATACTACTCCAGACATTCCTACTATCTTAGGTTGCAACATCTGTCGTGACAGCAGATGCTATATTCACTCATGTCAGTGACGATGGTGCTTTACACTAAACTAAAGATGTGACATTTGTATAATGTTTTGTACATAAGACTGTATATAGAGATACAGTCTGTGGTTTTGTAAATAAAGTTGTCAGATTTGGGATTTTATTTACCTTTCAAATACATTTTAAACATGAATATAACCACAATTATAACCATAAAACCTCAAACACAAGTTAAACACTACAGTTTGACAGAAAACACCTTTTGTTGGGGACCCATTCAGATGACCACCTGTGGGTCCAAGGGGCTTACTACATTGAAAACCTACCAACATCACTGCATGTCATCGTTTTAATTCATTGTGTATATGCTACTTATTGGCTGGGGTTTATGTTAGTAGCGCAATCCTGAAGCAGAAAGTCATTAAAAGTGTGTACTTCAGTATTCACTCACTCAATACCACAAATATCAAACATCAAAGCCCATATGATTCAACCTCTGGGCACCAAGAACATCTGAATGTCAAGGCAATCCATGCAAGACTTGTTGATATATTTTGGTGTGGATCAAAGTGGGGACCAACCTTACCATTCCTCGAGCCATGCCGCCAACATGACTAAAAAGCACACACATAGCCAAATATATGGGACTGCTTTGCTGTGTTTCTACTTCTGCATAGTACTGTTTGAAAAATACGCATACACAAGTGATGTGAGAACAAACTGCTGTAGTGTGAGCCAGCAGAACAATGCTGTTTACAACTGCAAGATTTGGGCCCCTGTCACATATGGACTCGTGAAGCGGAACGGTGCTCACCTGAGACTTCTCACTGCATCTGTCCCAGCCTCACCATTGCCTGTTTTTTATGATACTCGACGGTGTGCACACATGACTGAATCAGCGCAGCGCTTGGAACACTGCACAGGCAAATCAAACACTCCACAGTATGTAGGTCCAAGCTCACTTAATCAACTGCAAGCTCCTGGATTTCACTCAATTACATCACATATATGGAAATGTGGTACATTTTCTCCATATGTCATCTAACACGTTAGCTTTGCCAGAAGTAGCATTGTAGTTTCTTTGTGTTATGGCTCTCTGCTCTGTTGCTGTGGGACGCAAATTAATCCGGCCTTGATTCGCAGGAGTTTTGGTGTCTCGCTGCAGCACTAAGACTGCCTCCGTGACACAATAAATACAACTGATTAGAGGACAACATGATAATAAAAAGGATGTGTGAGTAATGTGTGAATGACCTTAAAATATAATGAAAAACTGAAAAACACCGGGATGACATTGAGATCTTACATAGCAACACCGACTGTGGCAGGCAGCTTTAGCTCATTTCATCTCTGACAGGTTTATGTGCTGAATGAAACGTGTCGGAAAGCTGACGGCCTCAAGCAAAGGGGCAATCAATTACAGGATTTGTCAGCTGTGCCCTCAGAGGTGGCTGAAAACAAACTGAGGCCAATACAGTAGGCTAAACTCCTACTGATACCTCATGGACAAACAGCCCCACAACCATATATTATTCTAGCCGCTGAAGGTTGCCCGTTCTGAAAAAAACAAACCATGGGGGAAAGTATCAGGTTTGAATTTCCTGCTGTCCGGGCCTTTTCACCTCCTGCTTCCACGTTCGGCCACCAAACTTGCAGGTCCGCTGTTAATCAATAATTAAATGCCATTGCCATCCATGTTCTTTGGTTACATGTTGAGCCCCTTGCCTCTATACACAATCAAGTCTGGCTGAGAGCTAATAAAAAAATAGGTGACCACAAAAGGTGTTTAAAGGGCGCCAGCACAGGGATGGCAGAGAGATGACAGGCAGGCGGGGGTCACCTCCCAGTGACTGCAAACATTTAACCAGACAGCGTCTACAGGGTTCGTCTGTGTCTCCCCGCTGCAGAGGTCAAACCGGACGCGAACATGCTTCTACAGCCAATTTCCCACGCAAGGACAGGACAGGACGTACCCACAAGAGCAGGACAACACAGATTGCTTCAGTGATGCATCTCAAATGCGGTCCATTAGTAGAAACATAAATAATATGTAGCTTTGTTGAATAAGGCGTCATTTTTTACAGAAATTATAACGCATCTGATGTTTCAAATCTGTTACAGTAATTCATCAAGCAAAAATGACCAAACGTTTACAGGTTACATCTTCAAGAATACAGAGGTTTTAGTGATTTCTTTATTAACTTAATCTGTTGATATTGTTGATTAATTGATTTATTTATTAATTAATTATTATTTTTGTTACTTGTCTGGTCTTTAGAATATGCAAAAATACAGTAAACTGCCTTTCATAATTCCCTAAAGCACAAAGTGCCATCCTTATATTGCTTGTTTTGCCTGAACCAACAGTCAAAAGCCATACACTGTAAAAACAGACGTAGCTATCAGGATGTCACTCATTGGTTTGTTGACTCCCGTTTTGAAGCCCCGAGTTTGGCATTTCAGCCGTCGCCATCTTGGTTTTTTGGAGCCAGAAGTGACCATATTTGGGTGAGAGGATGGCGCTGTGGAGGAACGAGTGGTGGATCTAACAGAGAAGCAAAGAAAACTATCTGCAGACAGCCTGTCACTCAAAGCAGTCACGCCCTGAATTATGCGTGACTTCAAGCCTTAATAAAATATAAATGGGTGAGTTGTATAAAAATGTAACCCCTGTACAATTGTCATGAAGTGAAAAATAATTATAAAGACCACAACAGTTTTTGTACCAGACTGCGAACATATCTGCTGTAAAATTGGGCATTTTAACATGGGGGTCTGTAGGGATTGACTCGCTTTTGGAGCCAGCCCCAAGTGGCAATTAGAGGAACTGCAGTTTTTGGCACTTCGTGTTGGCTTCATTTTTGTCCAAAACCAAACAATATTTAATTTACTGCCATAAAAGATGAAAAAGCAGCCAAACTTTACAAGTGAGAAGCTGGAACTAGGGAGTGTTTGCCGTTTGTGTTACCAAAAAAAAAAAAAAAAAAAAAAATTGTACCGGCTTCATTTGCTCTCTAGTCAACGAATCAATCAATCTATTGTTTCAGCTCTAAAAAGAGTTTGTTCGCATTTCAGTTTTTGTTTCTTGGTCTGACTTTGCTTTTGACTTTGGATATGTCCGCAATTTGCCTCTTAATAGTACATCACTTTTTATATTAAAAAAAGTCAAAAGTTCTTCTGAAATATGGTTCTAAGATACAGGCTTGTAGAAATATACAAATATTTGGCATCTTGAACCACATGCTAATTTGTTAATAAAGGCGCAGTATGTTTTCTGGAGATAGTTTATTGTCATCAAATACTAATGCTTTGGATTGGTGGCTAAGTCTGACTACCAACCCAAGGTCATTAGGATTTGACAACCTGGGAATGAGAATGAACTATCTTTCTCCAGAGTTATTTACAGCAAAATCTTCACATATATTGTTTAAGATGGTGCCAAACAAGCTGCTCCTGGAATAAAATCTGTTATGTTGAACATGGTTTTCAAATTGAACGAATCTTAAAAAAACAGCTGAAACTTGCATCTGTGCTGCTGTTCTTGTGTTTGCGTGGGACTGCTGTCTTCTTTGGAGGCAACGAGGGAGCGAGAACGTGAACGAGGGATGTCTGTACCGGCACAGCAGGCAGGAGGCAAAAAAAAACAAAAAACAAACAAACAAAAAAAACAAGTCCTCTTTAGAAGCTGAGCTAAAAATCTATAAATACACCCTGGATTCTCTGTTTGGACACCTGACTGTGGCGCTTATACAAGAAATTACTGGCAACACATTTGTTCATCTGTCTCCCCAGCCCCCTCCTCCTCATCTTATCAACCCCAGACGTAATTACAAGTCCACACAGAGTTCTCACAAGAAGTGTTGGGAGGATTTTATGAGATGCAGTGCTACCATCGCTGCCTAAATTGTGGGCAGTAAGGGACAGTATGAAAATTATTTGTTACAAAAGAGGGGTCTGACTTTTGGGGGAAACCAGGGGAGGTAATTTCCATGTTTTCTCACCCAAGACGTAAATTCTATTTCAGTCTTCTCTTGCAAGACTAAAAAAATAAATGTATGCCTATGTACAGGACAGCATTTTTTCGCAAAAGGGAGGAAAGTTAAACATGTCAACTTGGTGGAGTATGTAGACGAGGACCCGCTCCTTGTGTAGGTACAAACAGCTCATTTTGAGGGAAGGAAAACACAAAAAATCTTATTTTCAAGTGATATTATTTTTGCCAAAATATCCCCCCCTAAATCCTACACACTGAACCTTTAAAATAAAGTGACTGTAAAGAATTCCCTTTGTCTCCTCTGACCACAACTGTCTCACGGCACACTCCTGTTTATTGTGCTCTCTCTCATCTAATACTCCAAACTTGACAGACCTGATGAGTGATTGCCCATAAACCATATGTCAGACAAATCAATAATCATTACCTGTTACACCTGTTACCTGTGGACGTCGACATCACTCATTTGCCTGTGCTGTAAGTTGTAATGTACGATTAGCAGCTATGTGAAAATGATATCATCAGAACATTGCAGTTTATTGTTTGCGCTTTGCTTCTTTTAGTTATTATTGATAATGTGTTGCAAGTTGAACCAATCAAAACATGTTTTACTATATTTCAGATATTTGGGAAAGGTGTAGTAGTTATGTTTTCTATTTCAATAGGAGGGTTGAAAGAAGATAACTCCAGGGACAGCCTTCCTTTTTTCAGCCTCTCTCCCCACCCCAATAATTTTGGCACAATCCCTAAGACCCAATTTCATCAGATTCCTGCCTTTATTCCAGGCACTATAAACAAGCGTATACTTCTTTTGATTTGTTTTGGCACTGCTGGACAATAAATGAATTCAAATTAATTCTAAGTTCAGTTATTTAAGGCACTGAATAAATTAAAAAATGTCAAGTCTTACATATATTGTCTCTGCACAGGCCACTTTTAAGTCTCTTAATATACAAAAAAAATCTCGTTGGATAACCTTAATTTATTGACCTATTACAGCCAGAGCATGCCAGCCATTCTTTACATTTGTGCAATTATTTTTCCATAATCTGGTAATATTCCAGATATTCTGGTGCTGTTACATAATGGAGCTCAGTATCGTCGTGCCGTCTGTTGTCCCACAGATAGGAGGACAGAGAGGACGGAGCAGGTCAGTCTCCACCCATCACTCCTACTGTGGTGGTCTGGTCGTAAAAGAGACTGAGATGGAGCCACAAACAATGTTTTTACCATCCTGTATCCGTTACATCTTAAGAATAGATCATTCTGATAGAAAGAAAAAATAAAGTGCCATTACATATCAAACAGCTGAATAACAATCATATGATGAGAGCAGGATGTTCTGGCAGAGTGCCTGGTGCCACCTTCTGTCACCGACCCACAGACCAGCCAGGTCATTAACAGAATACAGTTGACACTCGGGTACAGTAGTCAAGAGACTCTTCATAAGGAGCATGATTCCTCTGGGTCATTATTACTTCATTAGATAATTAGCACACTCCAGCAGACATCAGTGAGCAGCAGCATGACTCGACTGCCACTGACATCAGCCAGTCTTGTAAACATGACAACATCACGAGTGGCCTAACTGGAAAGCCCATGTGTCACACACAAATGATAAGTTCTGTAAAGCGCAGACCCCCAAACACACATGATTATCCTCTTGTTAGGTCAATACTTTCACATGCTCAAACATCACATGTACAACTGCTCTCACATGTGAGCACTTAAACACATGCAATTACACCTGCATGAGCACACTCGCATACCTATTACACTTCTAGTTTTAGCCTTTATGTGTATGACAGTGAGCAGTCAGGCTGTTGAAAGAGGCCCAGCTGGTGGACCAGAGGACTCCTGGTTCAACAACCTAAAGGGGACACCGCTGTGAGACGTATGCATTCAGCTGTGGACAGGAGAAATAGGTAAACAGCTCCCTCAGGGCGAGGTATGGATCAACAACGACAAAGAGAGAGCAGAGCTACCTCGCTGTTGTGACTATACACCTTTACAGGTTCAGTGTGTAGGATTTAGTGGGATATATTGGCAGATATAGAAAAATAGAATATAATAAGTATGCTTTCTTTAGGGTATAACTACCTGAAAATAAAAATTGTCATGCTTTTGTTGCTTTAGAATGAGCCATTTATGCACACATAGGGAGTGGGTCCTTGTCGATGGGGAGGCCACCATGTTTCTACAGAAGCCCACAACAGACAAACCAAACACTGGCTCCATATAGGACCATCCATGTTTTTGCATTGGCCACAGTAATCAGCAGTGTCTCTAGGACCTGGTCTGTTTGTTTTACACAGAAGAGACCTCTGCGGTTAATTCGGCTTTCGCTAAAATGTCTGGATCTTAAGTTATCGGAGAAAGAAGGTGAGCACACGAGAAGGTGCTGGGCTAGCGGCCTCTTTGATGAGCCAAACAGTGTCAGAAATACCGATTTGTAACGTGTGACTGCTTTATTCAATGTCTTTATGGCTTTAAATGATGTGGGGGCTCATTTATAAAACAGTGGGTAGGATCCATACTAAAAATATACTTACTGAAAAAGGCAAAAATGGCGTGTGCTATAAAAACATTCAACAGTTTCTCCAATCAGGCTTCCATCTCACCAACTCCATCGCCAATTTCCCGTCTCCAGAATGTTCGTAAGTATGGGTAAAAGTTTCTCCCATCATGTCTGTTTTTATAGATCACAACTCTTGTGTAGGCCTCATTCAGGCCTTGTTTTGTGTGTATGCAATGTTTATAAATTAGACCCCTGATCTGACTTCTGAATGTCTTGATCAGAAAAATGGTGAGCACAGAACAGCAAGTGCTGGGCTAGCATCCTGACTGTGACAACCCAAACAGTGTCTGAGAAATACTGATTTGTTACGTGAGACTGTTTCATTCAGTGTCTTAACCTGATCGGTTTGATTTGGAGTGTAAGAGACCTCTGGATAATTCGACTCCCAATTAAAACCTTCTTAACAATGAACACTGAAGGAATTTAACAGATGTTTTAGCTGGTTGCAACTTGCTGTCCTCACCACTAGATGCCACTAAATCCCCCTAATCTTCCACAGTGTTCCTTTAAACCTGCTGAACTGTCCTTTCTAGCCTCTGTTTTAATAATAAAAAAAAAGTACTGGCCAAAAGCAGAACAGACTGAAAATGTATGAGTAATAAATCTGCTAATCTGAAGCAGAACAGAATGTGAATGAGCGAGTACATAAAGAGGTCAGGGGTGTTTCAGCGCGGAAAGTGCTCTGTGCAGGTGCTTGTGCCTGCGCTCCCCCTCTCCGCTGCATTGTTCCACTGTTGGCATGCGAGCGAGAAGGAAAGCGAGGTCAGTTTCCATTATGCACAGCAGCATAATCCCCGCTTGTGTAATTCCCTTTTAAAAAGCCTCCTTCTGGTGTTTCCCTGGAGTTGACAAACCTGCATTCCAACGTGGACTGGCTGCCACCCGCTGGCTGATTTCCCCCCCTCGTGTTGCCGCCAAATTTCCCACTCAGAACACTCCATCTCCTCGTTTGCCTCAAATCCTGCCTTTTGTTTTTGCCAACAGCAGATCTCACACTCTTCTCACCAACAGACCTTTACACTAAATCAGCGTCATCACAGGGTGACGATGCTTCCTCTTCGGGCCACGGTTCCTCCTCACTGACACCACTCTTCAAGCCTAACATGCAACATGTGCACCCTCTGCCCGTGAGCAGATTAGTGCCCTATCTAAAACCACTACAATCAAATCCCGCCGGATTAATTCATAGTACTAACCGAGCCATTCTAAAACCATTGCTTTGTTGTTCACTTCTGCTTTTTGCGCTGCCGATGTCGACTTCTACCGGGCCAATTATGCCACTCAAGTGGGAGTTTTCAATATATGGTATTAGCAGCATCTTTATTAAAAGCAAATTATTCCTCCCACAGAACATTAGCCACGGTGCTCTGCCCCCTCTCCAATTTTCTTTGCTCCACAGTTGGCATCAGTCGGTCCCACATGGGGGAAATATAATCTAATATTCTGTGTCCCCAAGTAAACCTCCAGTCAAACAGCAAACACACATTTCTGATCATACTCCTCACACAGCCTGGAAGAGCTCACAAAACATCTGAATTCAGACATAAAACCAGCCATAACTTTTGTTCCAGACAGTTTAAGCAACTTGTTAAATTTAGGTGAAGAACAAAGTGCCATTTGTCATGGGACCGCTACGGGGCGAATGCATCTCCAAGGGTGGTATGACTCAGATCTGCATGTGACTGTTAAATAAGAGTACCCAAGGGTTGTGTCAGCCCCTTGCACTGTGATTTAGCCCTATGTAGATTAAAGCATGGACACAAAAACACTTCGGACAGCACCTTGTGTTAAACAGGAGTTATTACTGCAAGGCCAATAAAAGGAGGCACTTATGATGAATGGCAGCACAAGTCTCAGGACAAGCAAAACAACATTAGCACCCCATGAACCCAGAAAAGGGCTCCCTTGCTGATCACTGAAGTAATGATGAAGAAAAGGCAGAGAGACCAGAGCTGGCTGAGTGTAATCTATGCAGCCCACAAACTGCGGTTTAATTAAACTGAGCTTCAGATGTTGCACACACTCAGCATAAAACCAAAAGCCTTCAATAATAATTCTGGGGTCCATCTACTGTTAGTGTTTTCCCCTGAAGGAGTGCGCACCAGTGCCATCGCTGGTCCACTGCTGGATCATCAGCTCTGGTCAAACAACTGCACAGGGAATCAGGACAAACACACGGGTCCGTGATACTGACATTTTCCTTGCTTCTTGTGAGAACCAAGATGTCCATTCAGTTCTTGGGAAATGGCGATGGTAAACAAGTTTGTCATCCGAGAAAGATTTTTCACAGACCATGAACATCCATTCTGATTCATACTTTCTTTGTGTCCCTGATGGGATTTTGTTTCATTAGCAATAATGCGCCCTGACAAGTGCAACATGAATGAGTTAATTGTAGTCAGTCAGACTCTCGGTCAGACTCAGAGACAAGCGTTTCAAATGATTTATGTAACACTGAATTTTTTTTTTTTTTTTTTTTTTTTTTTTTCCAGAAAACTGGTGCTGCTATTCTCCAATTTGCTGGAGTCGTGTTTCTCAAATCTCCAATAATAATAGCACTATAGCACATTTCAAAACACAGTTACAAAGTGCTTTACGAAAAAATTAAACATTTTAAAACACAAAAGAAATGAAACAAACTAAAATCACCAAGATAAGACAATAACATAGCGATAAAATAAACAGCTCCAATAAAATCAGAATATACTTTCCAAAGAAGTATTTTTTTAGGAGAGATTTAAAGACTCATGACTCAGACAGCCTTATTTACATATATATTGTGCAGTTGGTGAACGCAGAGCTGGCGTGACCCACAGTCAAAACAGCCAAAACTTATAACAATAAGACTCTGAAATTATGTCCATGAATCATGTCATGAAGAAAGCTTATTGTGTGATTTTATCTTACCAAAAACAGATCAACTTGTTTTGAGACTAAGTGCCATTTTCTTGATATATTTGCAGTGATTTGACTCATCCTGTTTCAAAAAATGGACCCTGATCCGTCAATATTTCAAACTCCACTGACAGATTTTGTTTCCCCATTTTCAGGGAACAGTGTGTAGGATTTAGTGGCATCTAGCAGCGAGGACTGCAGATTGCAACCAGCTGAAACTTCTTCCAAGTGCCAAGCATGAACTCACAGTTAGGATTCCTTCAGTGTTCACTGTTCCCGAGGTTTTTACCATGAGCAGAATTACTCACCAAGGTTTTCTCCTCTCCAAAACATACGACGCAGGTGATTTAAATCACTAAAAACACTTAAAAAAGCAGTTTCACGTCACAAATTCGTGTTATTTCAAAGCTCTGGTGGCTGACATGAAAATGCAAGTGGTTCTGTTTTGGGCTACTGTAGAAACACAGTGGTGCAACATGGCGGACCTACTCCCTGTGTAGATACACATGGCTCATTCTTAGGTAAAGAAAGCACAAATGTTATTACTTTTAGGCAATTATACACTAAAGAAAACACGCTTCTTATATTCCATTTCTGCCAATATAGCCCCTTAAATCCTACACACTTGACCTTTAAGCTAAAAAAAAAAGTCCAAATTATTTGTTAAAGTGCCATTTTTGCAGTGTAGTATATAGCAAAAGCAACAACAAACACGTTGCATCTACATCATAGTCATGCACAGCTACAATCACAGCCACTTATACTCCCAACAACTGAAAAGGTCAGCCGGTCAGCTGAGGTGCCTCAGATCTGCATCTATGACAGGATTATTCACGAGACCAAGGCCCAAGAACAAAGAAGTCATATGATCAGCTCACAGTGACGACGCAAAGCAGTGGTGTGATCAGAGGAAGGAGGACTGGAGCTGAGGAAAAATCCGTGGAATGTGAAGTGCAGTCTGGTGCCTCCGGTGCGGAAGACATTTGAATGGGGGGGAAAAAAAGGTAATCCTGGAGGATTAGGAGGAAAATTTAGCACATAATCTTGTCATTTGGCACTCATTTCAATGGGACCCCACTGTGACTCAGAACTATTCCTGTATTGTGACCATTTATGTGTGAACACTTTGAAAGTCAGTGGTGTGAAAATGTTTGTTTTGCTTGTTTATATGTAAAAAAGCAGGTTATAGCACCAATGATTCACTAATCCCTGAGGGGTGTCTGCCTGCTGTGACCAGTAATGAAGTAAAAGCCAGTTAGTACTTACTGGGTCACATGTGATGATGCAGAAAAGAAACCCACAGTAAATTCTGAAATTACTTCCTAAATTGTCTGCCCCCTGGTGTCATCCTCCATGAGCTAAACAAACATACAACCCCAATATTGAGTTGCATCTAATTTAGCAAAAAATAATTATTCTCATGGCTTACAGGGACAGTTCTCCTCAAAATCGAAAATACAGATTTTTCTTCTTACCTATTATATCTAGATTGTTTTGGTGTGAGTTGCAGAGTGTTGGATATATCTGCTGTAGAAATGCCTGCCTTCTCTTGAATATAATGGAACTTGGCTTGTGGTGCTAAACACCCCCAAAAAATGCGCTTGAAAAACTCAACAGCAATGTCTCTTTCCAGATATCAAGACTAGGTTACTTAAGATAATTCACGTAGGAAGTCATGAGTGAACTATTTTCCCTCCACCGAACCCATACCCATAGCATACATCCACTGCTAGCTCACCTAGCACCACTGAGCTAGCAAACATTAGAGCCAAGCAGCAGCCTCCAGGGCTTAAAAATGAAGCCACATTTACAGCCTGGAACAAAAAAAACAAAAAAAAGTTAGGCTTTAGTTAGGTAATGTAACCATGACTTAACTCCAGATTCAGAGTATAGGTGTAGCCTTAGCTGTTGCTATTTCAGTGTGTTGTCAGGCCTAATTGTAATGTTTTGGTTGCCAAAAATGTCTCATTCGGCTTTTGGTTGTAGTTCAAGACCCTGTAAAGAGTGGGATGTTCAGTTTTTTTGGGTAAGTAACATCACAAATACATAGTTTTAAGCCAGTCTTTTGCAAAAATTAGCATTATCACAGCTATAATGGTTGTAAATGCACCATGCTAACTAAGCTAGCAGCTAGCGTTAGGGTTATCGCCACCCACTCGTCCAAATATGGTCACTTGTGGCTCCAAAAACAGCAAGATGACGATGGTCAGAATGCTTCAATGCTTTAAAATGACAGCCTACAAACCAATGGATGACATAACGGTGGCTATATCCATTATATTATACAGGTTATGGTTACAGCTCAGGTAGAGAGGACACCATTAATATTTACATTTCACACAATCATGAGCACAAGCCTCTCATCCCTTCCTTTTACGCTGTGACATGGTCTCCTTTATACATTTACACTTCAACTTAGATTTAGAGGAGTTGTACGAGCAGGTAGCCCGTACATCCTGTATCGTCAATTAATCACAGTACAAGGAGAACATACTGTATCTGCAGCATGAAATTGCTTAATGATGCTAAACCTCTAACCTCTAACAGCTTTAATGTCATGTTTTCCACTCTGAGTCATGCAGGATCACATGAAGCTCAGATGAACCATGTTTGTTAAAGGCTGAGGCAATTCAAATGACGTGGAACTGACAAACTGAGACAAACAGATCTCTTGCCAAAGCTTCCGGTACATTTCAATCAATAATATCATGAAAAACATATCTTTTATTTTGTAGCCTGATGCAGATGTCAGCAGTGTCAAGGAACCGTCAGCATAGAGCCCAGTATAACTAATTATAGAGAATGCTGCTTCCTTTAAGAATACCAAAGACGCTGTAACACAATCAATATCTGACCCTTTTAATAGCCCTTTCAGTGCTTATTGCAGCACAAGTGATCTAAACTGAGTCAGAACAATAGAGGCCCGACAAGGTGAATTAAAGCAGCATGTCAGCTTAAAAACTTCATAACTATTGAGTGTCACTTGAGTTTTCCTACATTTTTAATGATGTATCATTCATCTTAGAACAACGTGTTCCCTTAAACAGAGTTCATCCATAGTTTTCTGCATATTCAGTGATATTCTGACTGAATTAGTCATGCTCTGTGCATTAATTTGTGGATCAAATCATACAAGAGTATAAATTATGATTGCACATAAGGGAATTTCCTAGCTCTAAGTGTCTTGATAAAGACTTCAATTGTTCTGGTGTTGTTTGTCTCAAATTTTGACATAATAAGGAGAACTTCATTATATAATTGGAGGAAAATTACTCATGTAAAACAGTATTAATTGATTTTTTTTTGCCTGCTTGGGGGCAACAGAACAAGCTGTTGATAGAGCTGACACCTAGGGATGTCACAACAACCGATACTTTGGTACAAAGTCGATGCCAAAATTCTGAAAACATGATGATACATTTTTCTCCAGCAGCTACCGAAGGTACCGTGCATGTAGTTCTTCCAGACCCGACGGAGCAGCAAGTGTTATGATCTGCCATTAAATGCCAAGGGAAGAAGTGGACAATGGCAACACGTGCAGTGACAGCTCCGTTTCTACCCGTCAAGAAAAGCATATTCTCCTGAGGCCAGTGTATTTTGTTAATTCTTTGCAATGGGAGCACCGCATATTTACACTATGCTACAAATGCTAGCAACATGACAAGACACTAAGTATCTGTTCTGTGCTAAGAGCTGCACTTTTCAATGCCATCCAGCCATCTAGTCATACTAGAGTAGGGGCGGGACAAATAACCTACCACAAAGACCAACCATCATATCTTACACGCACAACAACAGAGTAGAAATACACATGCTAATATACTAAAGACTATATATTAATGTTTCCTCGACCGCAAAATCTCAAGGACCCATATAGACCGGCAGATCTATAATTTAATTTAAATGTTTATAATAAAAGGACTGTATCTTGAAGTACATGTGATTCATTGTTATGTTTCTTTTTCACTGTGGTATCGAACTGGGTATCAAGACCCATCGTATCTCCCTGGCATTGGTATCTATAACTCAATCTCTGGTATTGTGGCACACCTATTGACAGCCTTATAATGTTATGGCAAACATGTTCATAAACAGTTGTACATCCAACTGACATGGAGCAACATTAACATGCATTTGCAGTCATGTTTTTATCCACCTGATGATTGTAATTCAAATATTCACTTTTCTTTTGGCTTTTTTATTTGTTTCCTGAGGGAACTATCTGGTTCTTCAGCTTCGACATGCTCCACCACATTGAGCAGATAGGCCCTTACTTTGTTTGTGTGCTGTTTGGTGCTTGGCAGGTAGTATATGGTGGTCTTTCAGGGGGTTTTTGCTGGGAGAAAACATTGCAAGGAGGAGACCAAAACAACAAACTCAAAGAGGATAAAATGGTCTGTGAAGCTGAGGAAAACTGCAGAGTTGATTGATATTTCTCTGTTGGTCCATCCTTATTAGCGCCTTCTTTCACATTACAAACAATCCATTGAAAAAACATAACTAGTGCAGCTTTAATCTCACAGCATACCTGGCTCTGAACAGTTCTTCGGCTCCGTTTCGTTGTCTGGTACTGACGCCATTAGCCGTCTTCCCCAGTGTTCATGGTCCGGATGTCCCTCCACGATCATGCCATGGCCTGCACCAGAAAACAAAACACCTCTGTTTATCATACATTCAACATACAGTAAATAAGCATGTCACTGAGTATGCCAGTTTGCAGCACATGTTGGAGCTTAACGCTAAAGGTCTTTTGGAAACCGTTCTAAAAGCCCTTTTCTTTTGCTACAGTGAAACCTTGAAACTCCATTTTGCACATTGTAAAAAAAAAAAAAAAAAAAAAAAAATCAAAACTAACATGGCCGCTCAAGCACAGAGTATGTCTCATGACCCAAAACATCCATGATCATGATCACGGTCATTAATCCAAACAAGGTTGCTTTCCTTTAATCCCTTAAAAGTTTTCGTTTCTGTAGATATGACATTTTCATCTGGCGGCGGCAATAACACATCAACATGCAGCTGCCGTGCCATTATGTTTTAGGGTGGGAGAGTGGGAGGAGGAGCGTACAAGTTTCATTTTTCATTAAACTGCTCTTAAGCCTCCGTAATGAGGATATAAAAAACTGCTGTCCCAAATCTATTATGTAAAATCATACCAACGAGCCGAGTGGCGTTTGAACTCAGTGTCTCAACACAAGTGCAACGTTGAATTGACAAAAGCGGCAACTTGCTGCAGGATGATTAAACAGTATTGCTCTATACGCAATTATGAGCACATCACTGGGGAAAACCCTGAAGACAGATGGTCTGTGTTTGATTCATGTACAAGTTGTTCAGATTACCTCTGTCTGGCTTTCCCTGCAGGTTGCACAATGGTTATTAAAGACTTTGTAGCAGTGGACTCACATGATCTTTTGAGCTTTTGTAAGTGTCTCACTGACCATGTGAATTTGCCCGTATGATCACTCAGGAGACTAGTTCCCCTTCAGGCAATGATTTTGCAGAAGTTATGGTTAAAACAAAGGAGACTTCTACTACTTAAAAGGGTGACAAATTGAGGAATTCTGAAATTAAGACAATACACTGACAATTTGAGGACATCTAGGAACATTTTCCTGCTTTTAACAGTCAAACATTAGATAGAATATAGTAGAGCTAGACCAATAAATCCAATGACATTAACTTATTGCAGATACATCAGTATTGGTGTATACCAGGGATGTACCCAAATACATTACTTGCAAAAGCACAGATACTGTGGTGGAATAATGGTTAATAATTCTACCTGAAACTGCTTGTTATTATTAATTAACAGTAAAATGAAATCTTAAAACCTGTAGTTTTTAGTTGTAGTCTGTGTTTAAGTAATGCACCAAAATTTGGATGTATCCTATGTGATCATGTACCTGTAATTTGGCTGCAGTCACATGACCAATGCATTGGTGTGAGCGAAGAAAATAGTGGATGGGTCACTAAAGACAGGACTTGCATCACGACTACAGTGTTTGGAGCCACGTAAAGTTTGAGTGAACTTTTGAGTAATTTTAAAAAGGTACATCTTCAACGTGTTTCTAAACCTAATGGAATTTTACATTAAGTACACCTCATCATTCATAAAAGGGGGGAAATTTGTTCAATATTATATAAGACCAAAAAAAAAAAAAACCAAAAATCCTCAGGCTACTTTCTTTCTACCGAACCACACCCACCACCCATATCAGTGCAAAGCAGGAAGCATGCATCTACTCATGAACAAGAAGCTTGTGCTCATGACAGCGTGAGATGTAAAACATTAATGACGTCTTCTTCAGCTAAGCTGTAGCTGTAGTTCATTGTAGCTCGGTAAATGAGAGCTTCCTTCTACACAGTGTTATGGTTGGCGGGTGTAGTTTGGTAGAAAGAAAAGAGACCCTATATGAAACTTCTCACAACAAGGTCTGTGGATTTTTTTGAGTATCTAGGTCATGACTTCTGTAAAGAGCTATTGCTGTTGAGTTTTTCAAATGTATTTTTGGTGCTTTGAGCGCCACAAGCAGAGTGCCATTTAGTTCCATTATACTGGAGAGAAGGCAATCCAGACTGTTAAATAGCATGGCAGGTAAAAGGAAAAATATGGGTATTTGTTTTGGGGGTGAACTGTCCCTTTAAAGTTACTTTATAGACAAGCACATCTTATGTTTGTTACACTGCTTGGTACACTGAACACAAGAAGAATGCAATGAGGCCAACCTGGGATTCTGACAGCTCAGTTACATTAAAGAGACGCGACATCTACTTGCTACTTCGGAACAGAAACAAAGAAATGAGCTCAAACTGGATAAAAAGGCTGTGAATTCACTTCTATCAGACTATACTGAGTAGCAGAGGGAGACAAGAGTGTGCAAGGAACAATAGCACAGCTGTAATGTCATCCTCCAGCTCTGTCCAATCAGCTCAGCAGGGAGATGGACCAAGGACAACCATCCATCAATCACTGTGTGGTCACCTTCCTGACTGCCCCTGACCCCCAGCCTCCGACCATCAGCGTCAGCCTGCTGCAGCTACCTGTCAGAGCTGAGCCTGGCCCTGCTTTTAAAAAACACCTGTTCTAGTCCCCCCATGCGCAGCTCCGTCACACACACACACACGCAGCCCCATCAGCATGCACGACAGCATGTCGTGCCCCACCCCTCTTTATGGAGATGTAACCCAGGAGTAGTACATCAAATCCCATCCATCTGGACTGCTCAGCACATCAACACTCCCCCACACTACTATCAATCAAATGGGTGGTGAGCACGAGGCGCAGGTTTTTACTGTGACGTGACAAATTTGTGTCCCTGTTGTGATGGATGAAAGATGAGAGGGCCACAGCTATTCAATTAGACAGATCTGATTATGGTGAGCTTTGGGTCTCGTGGGTTCAGAGGGGATTTCTAGTTCTCTATTAGACACTTCTCATGCATGTCACCTTGACATCCCACCACCATCACCACTGGTGCTGCTGCTGATGGTCAGACAGGCTCACGAGGAACGCCTTCTGTCAAATACCCCCACATGACGATCACCGTGTGGGTCAGGCTAACTTGATTAAATGAAAAAAGGCAAGCCATTAGCGACAGCGGGGGGCTTACTTTGGCTCCCAGTGCCTGCCTTTGGAGATAAGAGATTTGCACTCGTTGTATGATATCATTCCAGAATAATCTTTTAAGCCTCTTGTTGTTTTTAATGTAATTAATAAAACTCCTGATACATCAGTTAGAGATCTACAGTCAGGCAGTAGTTGTGGTGAATTTACAGCTGCTTTCAGCCCCAGGGCCTAAGTGGTTGCAGATGGAGAGATCCCACGACAGGGTCTGGGGCAAAGGCTTAGGGCTAGAAGCACTTTGAGGGGAGAAAAAAAAATACACCAAGCCCTCTTCTCTTTCATGTCCACATGCAATGATTCCTGATGTTGGCACTGCACAGGTTTATTGTTGCCTTGATATGAACAGCACTATCCTGTGGGCTGTTTTGTCTAGTTAACCTCTGATCCCAATAGTGTGTGTCAGATATCATTCTTCACCAGCAAAATGTCAAGGTTGCTCGTTAGATTACATAACTGTGTGTGAGGCTGTGTGGGATGCTCTGCGTGTCAGTGTTTGCACGAGCCTGAGGTAAGAGTTTTGACATGTGTGCATTTGGAGGGCATGTTGTTTGGTGTGTGTGTGTGTGTGTGCCTGCACGAGGGGATTCACACGCATCACGCATGATCAGCCATCTGAGTCGTTTGCACCGCGCACACCTCGGGCACATCAAGCTATGAATATTGTAACATTTAGCCCAGTGTTTATCCTGCCCTCTTTAAATGATCGTCACTGGCCTCTGCGTAAAAAAAAAAAAATCAGCATCCCTCGATGGCCATGCGGAACCTGGAAGCGTGATGATGCTCGAGTGTGGTTGAGGTGATCCAGTGTGTGCGGTGGTGTGTGAAGCCCCGGGCCAGACGCGATGATGCCAGCATTAACCACCATCCCTGAGCTCCAGTGTAGTGTGACCGACGACGCGCCTGGCGCCAAACAAAAACGCAAACGAAACCAGGACCAAAATTGTGCTCGTTCTGGGATCGGTTACTTGATCGCCGTGTGCATGTGGAGCATGAGGTGTGCGTGTGCAGTGATCATGAGCCTGCCTCTCAAATTAAAAAACGTGCCGCTGCCACGGCGCGCACACTGCGGCATACACGGACAAACAGACGCACGTATCCAACACTGGGATAAAAGAGAAATGCTGTAGCCTGGTAATTAACACGTGCGGCCGACTTTTTCTACTGAGTGTGGTGGGCTTAAAACACCGAGCACATCCTGGGTTATTTGCTGCATTTTAATACAAACTGCACACTTCATGTAAATGGGTAGAAGCACAATCAGAGCATACGCATTTTGGACCTGCTCCATTTGGAAATGCAAACATTATAACGCTTTGATCCCGTGCCCTTGACATTAAAGCGTGTTCAATTGTTCCTGTGATCGATGCTCTGTCATTACAATTAACTGATGCGCGTGTAGGTGCATGTTTTCACTGCAGATTTCCGAGCCGTTCCGCTCCGTCCTCAGCTCCCCGTGCCCCGGAGCATCTCTCCCCCACTCACCTGTCTTGGTCAGCAGCACCGACATGCTCCACGCCGCGAAGAGGACACTGCAGATGAAGCACACCTGCACGAAAAGCATCTCCCTCCTCTTGCGAACTTTAAATATCTTGGAAATTATTGTCTTTTTGGAGGCGCTCGCGGTGTCGGTGTCGTCCCGCTCCATGCTTCGCAGCTCGGCCGGCGGCCACTTTTTTTGCGTCCTTGAGAGACCGAAGAAAACTGCCGCCCCGCTTGCCTCTTCACACGGAACACAGCCGGGATGTGGTCCTCATTTCAAGCCGTCCAGGGCGCAGATGGAGAGTAGTGAAGCGGACAGTTTTTTCCACCCTCCGTTAGGAAGATGCCGTTCAGCTGCTGGGACTGGCAAATTGGGCAATGACACGGCGGTCAAATTCCGATACAGGTCTCCAAATCAAATCAGCTATGCTCCTGGGTTCGGGTTCTGCAAGAGGACGGGTAACGGACCGGCTCCCATTGCAACGTGTATCCTGTCCCGTGAAGGAAAAAAACACATCAGCTGCAATATCCTCTCTCAGTGTAGTTTCTCTGGCATAAAATGCGTCAGCGTACAGTCACAAACGTGGAATCGCTCAGCTGCGCCGTATCACAAACTCCACGCACCTGCGCCTGTTAAGTGAAACCAATCTGTGCTCATCAAGGTTAATTGTTAAATGCGGCCAGCAGTCATGCCGCTCGCCTCTCGCGGGCGCCTCCCCCTTCACACGAATTCCTCCTCAGTGCAGAAAAGCCTGTACTGATGCCAGAAGACCATCAGCTCCCAGCTGCCCTCCTACCATGCGCCCTTCAATGAGACCGGGCCCCTTTAACTTTCCCGAGCACTGCATATGCAAACAGCCAGTAGAAAAACATGCTTTCCTTCCTCTGTATCTCCACTGCCCACCCTGTAACCTCCGGACAACTGCTCATCGATCACACTGGAGTTTTTGCGCGTCCCTGTGAGATCAAACGCACAGGTTGGATATGTGCGATGAGGCGAGCCCTATCATGCTGCTCAAAACAACACGAAACATGCGCATCCCACCAATGCTGTGTTATGAAACCAGATCCAACGTAGGTTTCCTCTCAACACTGGGGGACACACACGTGAAAGAGGGGTGGTTTGGGGGTCCTCTGCCAGAAAATTTTGAATGCCAAACACTTAAAGGTCCAGTGTGTCAGATTTAGGGGGATATAGTGTTACCTAGATGCAGATTGCAACCAGTTGAAACTTCTCCAGGTTACAATTGCATCAGTGTTCATTGATTAGGAGGTTTTTACCAGGAGCCAAATTATCCGCAGAGGTCTCATCCTCTCATAACGAACAGACCAGGTGAATAAAACCAGTAAAAACACTGAATAAAGCATTTTCACATTAAAAATCAGTGTTTCTCCAGTGCTATTTAGCATGTCAGATGGGCCGCTATCCCAGTGCCTGCTAATGTGTGCTCCCTTTTTTTCCTCTGACAACTTCAGATTTAGACATTTAGGAGGGTTTTAATGGGAGAATAATTATCCACGCAGGCATCTTCCTGTCTAAACAAACAGACCTGGTGATTTAAACCGGTAAAAGCAAAGAGTAAAGCAGTTCCCCATCAAAAAAACTGGTGTTTTCCTGAACTGTCATTGTGGAGGGGCTGCGAACTATGGTGGCGGAAGCAAAAACGCAAATTGGCCTATCTAGAGCAGATGTCTGGTTTGTCCATTCTGGGATACTGTAGAAACATGGGGGTGCAACATGGGGATCTCTGTGGACAAGGACCCGCTACCTATGTGGATATAAATGACTCATTTAAAGGTAACAAAAACACAAGGGTTCTTATTTTCAAATGATTGTACACTTGAGAAAATACTTATATTCCATTTCAGCCAAAATATCCCCTTAAATCTTACATATTCATTCATCCATTAATTTTTTCTAACCGCTTATCCTATCCCAGCTGAGTCACCAATTAACCTAAACTGCATCTGGACTGTGGGAGGAAGCCGGAGTACCCATAGAAAACCAACGCTTACACAGGAAGAACATGCAAACTCTGCACAGAAGGGCTCCCCTACCACAGGGTTTGAACCCTCCATCCAGGAACACACATGCTACACACTGGACCTTTAATTTCCTTCAAGTGAATTTTTATGTACCAATAAGAGCCTTTTCTGCATGAATTTAATTTCGTCAAAACAAAAATCCTCTGCTACTGTTACGTTTTTATTGGGAGGGGACATACATTATGGTGTTCTATATGCTGAGGAGGTTGTGTGCCCTGGGTCCCACCCCCTCGAAATCTACGCCTATGGTCCATAGCACAGCCCCTTTAATAACTGGCCTGCAACTCACCTGCTATCCTCATTTTGATATCATGCTGAATAATTGAGGTTATAGATCTTCAGCCCCACTCCCTTCCAAATCTGCAACCATGAAATAATTCCTCATTGCCTAAAGGTTCCTTTTGCCAAGATTATAATGCTTCAGAAAATTGCCTCACACAAACAGAGCTTGGACCTGCACATACTAGGAATGAATAATGTAATGGGGACCTTACTGTCAGTGTGGCAACAGTAAATTAAATGTGGGTAAAATATGTCCTGCAGTCAGTGATCACTATAAAACAAACAATTACCATTATAAGGGGAAAAATCAATTCTCCTGTGCCTTCGGAAAAGCATTAATATGAAAGAGCCCCACTTCACTTTTATGTGTCATGAATTTTCCACAAATGTATATGTCAGTTTAAAATGCTGAGTGGAGCTGGATTTAGCCTGCACTACAGTCCTAATTAGTGTTTGATCGTTGGCAGCTCAGCAAATGTGTCACCCAACAGGCCAACTGAGGACTCGGTAGAGTCCTGGGGGCTACCGTGTGACCGCTGAAGCTCAGGTGTCGCTGCTCACCTATTATTTGGTGTTAGCTGTTGTCACCTGGAGCTGTCACTTTGTGTTACAGTAAATAAACTGTTTTATTTTCTGGACTTCAAAATGTACCTTCTATGGAAATATCAATATATGAGTAGATGTTATACTTTGGTATGATTTATTATGAGAGCGCAAGTGAGGAAAATTCACCAAAAACAGGCTAGATATTCCCAAGATGGTATCTCTTTTATCCATTTTTTATTGTTTCCTCCCTCAACACACAGAAGACAGAAATTCTAAGTTGTTTGTTTTAAAATTAAATTTTGCAGCAGTGTTGTTAAGAAAAGCCCTGTCGCCCTGCTGTTTACTATCTCCTCTGTTATTACCCAGCTGTATTTATAGTCTGCTCCCAGAAATAATTAAGTCACTAACCATTACTGAACTTTTAATAGTTTTGGCCCATTCAATTAAAAGCAGATGATGTTTCCACTTAAAAGAACTTTAGGAAAATTGTTGCACATTTTGGGAGGTATGCCTATTCACTTTACTGGGGAGTTACAGAGGGTTAGATGTGATTCTCATGTCTGTCACTTTGAATAAGCATATTATAAACACTGGAAAACAAGGGAAAGAGCTGGCTGGGCTCTGTGTGAAGATAACAAAATCAGCCTACCAGTACTTATAAAGCTTCTTTGTTTAATTCATACAAAGCTTAAGTGTTAATATAACAATATGTAATATTAAATTCTTGGCTGGGCTTTCATACAGTGTGTGAATGTATAAAATAATGGACATAGCCACCGTGACACCCACTTGTTTATGGACTCCTGTTTCGAAGCCTCAAGTTTACCATTCAAGCCGTCGCCATGTTGGATTTTTGGAGGCAGAGGTGACCATATTTGGAGGAGAAGATGGAGCTAACGCTAGCTGCCAGCTTAGTTAGCACGGTGCATTAACGGCTGTAGTTAACTGTGCTAATACTAATGCTAATGCTAATATTCGCTAGCAACAAATAGGCTTAAAAGCATTAAAACAAGATGTACTTACCAGGAAAACTGAACACACCAGAGAGTCTTTTAGTACAACCAAACGCTATACAAGACTTTTTTAGGCACCCAAAATGTTGCAAGTAACTTTCATGGGCTAAAAACATTTAAATAGCGACAGCTACGGCTATACTCTGTGAATCAGTGGTTACGCCATGTAAACGTCAAACCAACGTGGTCACCAACGTTGTAGCGACTCTATGGGTGCCAACCGTTAAATATATGTCTCATAATAAATAACCATATGTCTGTGGTTGGCACCCACCTGTCACTCAAAATGGCCACTGTCTTAAAGGGGAACACCACCTACTAAGAACTCCAATTTTTTTATTTCTATGGTCTAGGAAATATTTGTGAGGAATTAAAATGAATATTTGTGGGTGGGGGAGCCCTCCTGTGCAGAGTTTGCATGTTCTTCTGTGTCAGCGTGGGTTTTCTCTGGGTACTCCAGCTTCCTCCCACAGTCCAAACACATGCAGGTTAATTGATAACTCTAAATTGTCCGTAGGTGTCAGTGTGAGTGTGAATGGTTGCCTGTCTCTATGTGTCAGCCCTGTGATAGTCTGGTGACCTGTCCAGGGTGTACCCTGCCTCTCGCTCAATGTCAGCTGGGATAGGCTCCAGCCCCCCAAGACCCCTAACAGGATAAGTGGTTACAGAAAATGAATGAATGAATCAATGACAACTTAAAACATGTCTGAAAATACGAATTAAGATGAATCCAACATGTTATTAGCAAAGATAATTTTGATCATGAATGTCAATAATGGAGAAATTAGCAAAATACACAAGATGTGTTTTTTGTACCAGGCTGTAAACATGTTAATTCCTGCTGTAAATTTGGGCATTTTAACATAGGGGTCTATGAGGATTGACTCGTTCTTGGAGCCAGCCTCAAGTGGTCGTTTGAGGAACTGCAGTTTTGGCACTTCTACATTGGCTTCATTTTTCAGACAGAATAGTTGGGGTGTCAGTGCTTTACTTGATATTTTGGATACATGGCTTGTACTGCACTTTGTTCTATATATTTTATATTAAAGTATTTACTGTTCCTCTGTTTTATGTGGTTTTAAAATCAGTTTTTATGTTGTGCTGCTGCCGATTTTGGTCGCAGGAGAGATTTTAAACGAAAATGGGATCTATTCTGGTTAAATACACATTCAATAAATACATGAAATAATGTGGGGGTTTTTTAATATAAAGAACTTTAGAGGTGCTGGTAGGCAGATTTTAACAAACAGAGTAGTAACCATCTTTTCATTTCATTCTCATCATGAACTCGAATAAGCATATTTCCTAGAATGTCAAACCATCCTTTAACACTTGAGTGCAATGTTGTCTTGAAATTACAAACAACACGCATGCACACACACACACACACACACACACACACACACATGCTGGGAGACTCGTGAGGCTGCAGAGCAGAAGCTGCTCCTGCTGCCTCCGGGCCTCCTGTGGGTCACCTTAGCTGCCAAGATAACAGACAGGAAAGCTGTCGCACCCTCATGGCCATCTACACACAGGTTGACAAGGCTGAAACAACATGTCAACTTTCACAGCACCCACCGCTGCCCACTTAAGCAAAAACCGAGCAGCATGTAAGGGTCAAAGGCCTCGCACTCCGGCGCAATCTCCCACAGACCGAGGTTATGTAAGATCAGGGCTGTCCCTGTCGGTACAGTACGAGGCAGACCTCCAAAAACACTACCCGTCATCTCCGAGGAGTATCTGAGACTTTGTGTGAAGGCCGCTAGTTAAGCATGGAAGGCGTTGGAGGTTATTAGTCAGGGCTTTCTGAATCTGTCGCCAGGTCTTGTCTTCATCCTGCAGCTTGGGTCTTCTGCTTGCAAACACTGACATACACATCAACATGTGTGACCCGTGCCCATGCCAAGGGATTAGTCCCCTCCAGGCCCATGCCCACACAGCAGGCAGGCAGGCAATTGGGGAGCAGTGCCAGGGCCTGCTTACAGAGATTTAGCCATTGCTTTACACTCCCTGGCTCGGTCAAACATACATCCATGGCCTCCTTTGCCTCCTGCAGGACCCAGTGAATGGCCGCTGATCAGCTGCAGAGATAATAACGTGTGTGAACTGTGGTTTTCGCTGCTGGGAGACGGTGAGAGATCGGCTTTGTAGGACTGTTTTAATGTGGGCAGATGTCAAAAGGAGCAGTCGGTGTAATGTAAATGTGTTGTTTGATATAAATGCCAAGCATGTGTCATGTCCTCACGCTGCAGATCACTAATGACTTGATGTCAAGGGTGTTAACAATGAACTGTGTGAGTGTTGCACAACAATTGACTCAGCGCTGCTCATGTCAGCTTCCAACTCCATTATTGCTGCGATGATTCATGTGGTTTATTCACTGGTGTAATGCAGTGATTAAGATCCAGCAGAGCCATGGCACAGTTTACATAATGTTTTTGTTATTGTGGAGGTATTTTTTTTCTATGTAAAATTTACTATGTAGGCTTTTGATTCAACTACTGACAGCATGTCCCGGCTAAACAATGCACTGTAGATGGATTGTCTGAATGCTGTCAGAGGTTTGTATGCAATGGTTGGCATTTAAGAATGAAAGACTATGGAACCTTTTGATAGACAAAAATAACACAGACTTCCTTTATTCTTCTATCTTGTGATTCCCTGTTTATTAGTTGTGTGTTATTTTCTATTTTCTTGTGTGATTTTTTTGTATGATGATTGCAATACTGCTGGCTGTGCAACAACTTGGCCCTCAGGGATGTAAACATTACTTTGACCTTGACCTACTACAAATGAAAAGTCAATATTTTGCACAGTTCAATACATTGCAAGGTTTTGCTGCCACAGGCTTACTTGGTCCAGTATGATCGGTAGCCTTTGATCGCTAATGTTAGCTAATGGTAGCAAATTTTAGATAGATTGCTGCCATGCAACTCACATGATAGAGGCAAATTTGGTGTGTTTATGTATCTCCTCTATTTGTGTAACTGTTACACAACAGCTCAGTGTGTCACAGGTTAGCATTTCAATGGCTATATTACAACATAAAAACAGGAAGTTCTTATGTAGGTCGCCTGATGATGACATCTTAAAAGTAACTGACTCATGACTGTCTTTATGTGTCCAACTGACCGTTGGTATTTGGTCTTGTTTAACCGAGGCTGTTTCCTAACTTTAATCTCGTGGTTACAATCATGATGACAAAGGCTCCCTAATCATACTTACTCTAACCCCAACCATGATCTTCCCCTAAAACTAACTTAGTCGTTTTTTGTACCTCAACCTAGCCGAAGCTTAGAGGAGACCTGTTGTGCTCATTATCAGGTTCATACTTGTGTTTTGGGTTTCTACTAGAACATGTTTACATGCTTTAATGGTCAAAACCCACTTTATTTTATAGACTTTTTGGTGCCTGTCTCTTTAAAGGTGCTGTATGTAAGAATGTGGCCTAAACAGTAACTGCACTCAAATTCAAAATACTGCCGCGAGTCGTGTCCGCCCCCCCTCCCCTACAGATTCGAGGTTGCTGGACAGCGGCACACTGGAGACTGATTTGTTTGCCCACGGGCGGCTGCCGTGGCAGGGCCATGTCGCCGCGTCCGTGATCTTTGGTTTTCCAGCAGACCGTTTGAGCAAGTCCGGCTTCTCTGCTGCTAACACTGCTGCCGGGATACAGCTGAGGCGGAGCCGGCTGCTAATGTTATGTACCAGGACACTGCTAATGCTGCTTGCTGTGCTGCTGTAGCTTAGTCATAACTGTAACTGATGCTGAGACTCTACTGACTGTGTGACTGGTAGACAGCGGTGGGTGACGCAACAGGCCAAAACACAAATTCAAAACATAAACATGATTTGCGGACCGTAAAATTTTTTTTTAAAATGCAAATATTCTGGCTGTACTATTGTTGTCGGTGAGATCAGTATGTTATATGAACATTATTCCTTAGTCTCTGTGACATATTAGGGGGTTTCAATAATTTGCTTTAGATTTCTTACACATAGCTCCTTTAAGACCTCCTCCCGATCCATTTAGTCCGATATCATTTCTAAAGTCTAGAAAAACCGCACAGTTAAATCATTTTATCCCCTTTCAAGTTCGCAGAGTACTTGACCAGAATTTAGCCACTCAGCCAGCGGAGGTTAGACTCTTGGACATGCTTGGCCACTGTTTGTCTCTCATGTACTTGCTCTATGGGCCCCACAGTGTGGAGAGTCTGGGTAATTTCAAACCATGGAATTCAAGTATTTTTGGCTTCATGCACCACTGAGAAACTTTAATAGTAATAAAAAGGAGGCCCACCACAAACGCTGTATCCATAAAAGCTTCTCAACCCCAAATCTTCGCAACCAGACATGTTCCAGAAGGACTATGACCTGAAGTCTGGAAGAAATTTACAATAGCTGCAACCAAGGTTACGTTTCCCCGATGTTAGCATGTTGCTACATGTAGCAGTGTAGGCTATAATATAAAGCAGTAGCATGCCTTGAGCAGATGACCATATAAAGAAATCCGTCACACTTCAACGTCAGCTTGGAGCCAAATTACAAAAAGCTGTTAGAAACAAGGATCCAGAGCAGTCTGAAGCCTGACGATTTTGCTCAAATGAATTACTTTTACATACATTTTATTTTTTAATATTTAAACATTTAATATGCACATCTAAGATTGTGAAATTTTATATAACAGAAAATAAGGAATGGTGGTGCACTGGTTAGTATTGTTGCCTCACAGAAAGAGGGTTTCTGTTTCGAACCCAGGGTGGGGGAGCCCTCCTGTGCAGAGTTTGCATGCTTTCCCCATGTCAGCGTTGGTTTTCTCCAGGTACTCCGGCTTCCTCCCACAGTCCAAACACATGCAGGTTAACTGGTGACTCTAAATTGGCCATGGGTGTGAATGTGAGCGTGAATGGTTGTCTGTCTCTATGTGTCAGCCCTGTGATAGTCTGGTGACCTGTCCAGGGTGTACCCTGCCTCTCGCCCAATGTCAGCTGGGATAGGCTCCAGACCCCCCGCGACCCCCAACAGGATAAGCGGCTATGGAAAATGAATGAATGAATAATAGATCCCTATTAGCGATAGCATTTTCACATCATCGTGTCACAGATTTATTTATTTTATAGATGTATATTTAATAGTTTTGGAAGGCACAGACAAATTAGGTCATCCTCTGGCGTCAGATCAGAAAAAAAATCTCAATATGTTGTTCTGTAGGGCAGTTACAGAAGTCATATTTTGTTTAATTTGGAGGACTTGTTGTATGAAACGGACCCTCAAGTCCTGTTTTGTCTCTTCTAAGTTCAGATTAGATATTGTATTTTATCTCCAAGTCTTAAGCTCCATGAACTTTGTGTTAAAATCCTTTTGAAAACTCTAACTATGAGTATCACTTTAAATGATCTGTGTTTCTGTTCATATGATACAAAGGGAGAAAAGGGCAACTGGAATACAGTATGTCCTTCTGCAGCATTTGCACAGTGGCTACACAGTGCTGGGATATCCCATGTATAAGTGGGGCTGATAGTGCTGAGGGTGTGTTTGTGGTGGATAGAGGTGACACTGAGCCAAAGAAGGAAGCGTGACACCTTCCATTAGTACACTGCTGGCATTGTAACTAATATTTTACTAATTATCTAAAGCAAGTAAACAGATGGAGGGATAAATATCCCCAGCTCTGAACCCTTTTTTTTCTCAACCTGCCAACCATTGCACAGCCCACTTTAGCCACCGGCTGGTACTAATAGTACAGTACAAGCTCGGCGTACATGCACACATGCACACACAGGAAATGTCTCTGGAGACCTGCTGATTTTTACTCCTTGCATAAGCTCTTCAGTCAGCTGCAGGAAAAATAAAATATTAATCGTGACTGAGTGTTGAGCATTCTGTGGCAGCACTGCGGGTTTATTTGTATGCCTGCTCAGGTGTGAAGAGTAAACAGGGCAGAGAGGAGCAACAGAGAGTCTAATCTGTGTATTCTGGAGGCAGCAGCCATCTCCTGTACTGCTCTCTTCATCTTCCAGGACATGAAAACTCACCCGTACAGCTGTTGACAACATAAGGCAACTCAGTCAACCTGAGACAGCCAGCACCTGTACCAAACATTATGATTCATACAGTGCTTTATACAGCAACTACATGAAGTACAGGTTTATGCAACCCAGAAAACAGCAAATTGATCATTTATGTGTGTTTCATTCCTGTTGACTCTGATTCATTTATTTGTCTCTGGGAGAAAAAAAAAAACCCTCAGTTTCATAACAGATAACAAGTGCCAGAGGGGTGTGCAGTAGGTGGCTTCTGACTGCTTTTACTGGAGAAAAAAACATGCCCTGAAATGTTCAGTGTACTGATTCAGCTACAAGGGGCGGACAGAATGTAATGGACACTTGTACTATATATATATTATGCAACGGAATATGGTAGCCATGCAGTAGATGCTACTTTTGTCAAGCATAACCTGCTTGGTTTTGTTGAGATAGTGTCAGAAATTGGTCATACGCATCTGTGGCTGCTTTATCTGCGGAGGAAGACCATGGGATGATGTTTAAAGCTCCAAAGATAGTAACCTTGATTCAAAGGGACAGTTCTGATTTTTTGAAGTGGTGCTGTATGAGGTACTTATTCATAGGCAGTGTATTACATAGGTTACAGTAGATGGCGGTTGGCACGCCCCCAATTTGGAGAAGCAGGCAGGAGTACTGCCACAGAAGCTAAGCAATATACTGCTGTGGACAGGGACAGCAACAAAATGTATTTTACCCACCTAAAAAAATCTATAATGCTTTAAATGAAAACAATATTCAAGATATTTTCAGTGCTTTACCTTTTTGTCAGACAGCCCTTTCCAACGGGGAACTGAACTGAAAGCGAAACTTATCTGTGCTCTTTTCAAAGCCAGACTCCATTGACAAAAACAGTAACTTTATCTTGCAGAACATAGGAGCTGCTGGTCTACTGCTGCCTCGATCAGTTTGTTTGTTTTTGTTATTGTGTCTTTGGTGTCTGAAACAGTTCGTTCCGATTCTCCAGAGTCACGCAATAACATAAACTAACTAACTGATCGAGGCAGTGGTAGACCAGCAGCTCCTGTGTTCTGCAATGTAAAATTACTGTTTTTTTCAATGGAGTCTGTCTTTGAGGAGAGCAGTATAACAACTTCAGTGCCCTGTCAAAGACAGCTGATTTTTTTAAATGGGACTTTAAATACTGCTAAAATACGTTTTGCTAATGCCCCATCCACAGCAGTACATGGTTTAGCTTCTGTGTCAGTAGTCCTTTCTGCTTCTCCAAACTGGGGGCGTACCAACTGCCATCTACTGTAGGTAAAACAGGGAGTATAGACTGGTACTTCGTTCAACCCCACTTCAAAAAATCAAACTATCCTTTCACATTTTATCGTCAAACTATTGTTTCAAGGACAAGAATAGGCCCGTTTCCACTGAAGAAGTTCCTGGTACTATTTGGGGGGCAGGAATTACTACAGGAACGTCCTCTCGCTCGGCCCTCTCAACTGCCGTGTCTCCACTGAGAGAGCGGAGTAGGAGGAAGGTTCCTGTAAAGTTACGGGCTCTGGATGTGACGTAATCGTTGCGCGACCATTTTGACCGGGGTGACGTAGGGACGACGTAGGGACGCCGTTAGCCGATAGCAGCGTCTGTAATAACTCACTAAATGGCCCGTGAAAAAAATATTTTTTCCAGCGGATGTCGTAGTTACAACATGACTGAGCTAACTGGAGTAGTTTCATGTCGTATCCAACAACAGGAGGCTTTTAACAGATGACGTCCTGATGTTAGCTTTGCTGCCGCTGTTAGCTGTCCCTGTCAGCTGATGCTTTCTAGACATCATGATTTCCCAAAACGCAACACAAAACTGCTTTGCTAGCTCAATCATGTTGTAACTAAGATATCTGCTGGAAAAATATTTTTTTCACGGGCCATTTAGTGAGTTTTTTTTTACATGGCGGCGGAAGCTATATGAACGAGCTAACTCTCGTCTGCTGAGTTTTAAAAATGCCGGCTATTTTGTTGCTTTCTGTTGTCGTCACATCCCTCCTTGAGTATATCCAATCAGCACCAAGTAATCCCCAAGCCCCAGCCAGGAGTCTTTCAGGCCATTCTGAGTACCTACCCCGAGGCAGAGACTTGTTTAGCCCCCGTAAAACTCTGTCCTTCGGGGGTGGTTCCTGTGGTGGAGACACGCATCAACGGCCCCAACCCCATAAAATTACCCCGAAGTTCCTGCGGTGGAAACGGGCCTAATGTACTCAATTTAACATTGTGGTCAACCCGATCTCACTCCGAAGTCATCAACATCCGGCGCTTGGGCAGAAACTTGCAGACACTGACGAGAAAAGCCGTCCTTTAATGTCGGCATGAAACGTGGCAGGGCAAGAAAGAAAATAATGCCGTACAAGTGGGGTGGATGTGTCCAACAAAAACTGACTTTTACCCAGGAGAGCAATGATCACATCGCGTAAGACTCTAAAGCCAAACTCGAAGTGGAAAGTCCATGACCATATATCAATACGTGAAGAGGTTGGGGTGAGAATGTGTTGTAGTAGTTTGTGGTGTTGCATTGGATTGCTTTAAATATACTGCTGGGTGTTCACGTTATTTTGTCCACCCTTGTCCATTACAAATGTGGACCTAATAACAGTAAATATACTTTTTTGTGCTGTAGAAGAAATGTCTCCTCTGATGAAATATCTCAGCATTACTTTTTTACTTTTATGTGAGGCTGTTATTTCTTTTTCATCACTGGTGGCAAACTCTATTACCAGTTCTGCCAAACCTGCTTTACACTTTTTTTTACTTCCCTCCTACAAACCACAGTGCACCTATCAAAACACCACCCTCATCCCCTGAGCCCAAGACATGTATTTGACTTTTTACTACGGTTTTATTCATTTGAGCATGAGCATCACGACTGTGTGAAATTGGATGAAGGTTTTACTGCTGCCTAACGACGGACAGTGGCCAGAGGAAAGAGATTGGCTGTATCTGAGAGAGACTTAGCCATTTGTAATGAGCTGCACATAAATAACTTCATTATTCTTTTGTCTGCAGAGCAGAAAAGAAAGGGTAGGCAGGCAAAGAGCAACCTTTTCCCCTTGCAAAGAACAGTGGAGAGTCCCATTCAGACTGACCACAGAGGTTATGGCAGCAGAAACATGCAGCCCATTCATTCTGGGAAGATAGCATCAGGGTAGGAGACATAGGCTACAAAGTCTATATTAATGCAGCCAGCAGTACGCTGAAACAGAGGGCAAGTGAGGGTGAGTTCTTTCACTTCATTCACTCGGAGCTGGGGGTAGAGGGGTGTGCAATAAAGTCAATGAGCCAGTAGATTTCCCTGCTGTGTGATTTCATCACCCTGCACACCTCCATACTGGACACAAAAGTTATAGGCACTGTGTCGTAGGAGGATGAGTAGGAGTTGTTAATGTCATAGTATTATTCATAAGCAGGCACGAGGACTGGAGCGTGCTTTTTGATGGAAAAGTTATCAGAAATGTTTTTAAAGTAGCACTCCACCAGTTTCATATGAGGATGAGTGAGTGAGTGCTTGAAGAGTACAGCTCAGGCTGTGAGAACAGCGGCATCGTGTCCTCTGTGGCTCTGAGACATCACATTTTAAACAGTAGAGTTACAAACTTGGGGGTAGAATCTGAAAGATTTGGGTATTTACCAAGCAGGGAGGTCGAACCAGAGATGCAATTGAATTCTAGGGATCCAGTGTTTTTGAAATTTGACACATAATGTAGTTTTATAAGCTAGGCCTGGGAGCAAAGACCACGCCTCCAACACATCCCATTTCCGCCCAATTGTATTTAAGCACACCTGATGCGTTCTCTTTCTCTTCGACACATCTCTCATATCCCACCCACCCAATCCCGTCTTGCCTCTTACATCTTTTTCTCTGCTCCTTTCTGCATACAGGAACCAGTGAGGGCTCCATCCGAAGCCGAGCTCACGAAGAGACAACTCCCCAAATCAGTCTCACTCCCAGGATCCCTCCTCCCGGGTTCCTGCCTTCAACCCAACACATTCCTCATTGCGCTTGCCTGCTACCCGGGAACCCAGCCTTCATCCATCAACCCTCAGCCTTCCATCCCTTCATCCCTCATCCATTTGACTCTCGACCCTCAACCCTTTATCCCTCAACCATTCGACCCTCAACCATCAACCCTTCATCCGTCAACCCTTTGACCCTCAACCCTTCATCCCTCATTCGTTCGACCCTCGACCCTCAACCCTTTATCCCTCAACCATTCGACCCTCAACCATCAATCCTTCATCCGTCAACCCTTCGACCCTCAACCCTTCATCCCTCATTCATTCGACCCTCGACCCTCATCCCTTCATCCCTCATTCATTCAACCCTCGACCATCAACCCTTTATCCCTCAACCATTCGACCCTCAACCATCAACCCTTCATCCGTCAACCCTTCGACCCTCAACCCTTCATCCCTCATTCATTCGACCCTCGACCCTCATCCCTTCATCCCTCATTCATTCAACCCTCAACCATCAACCCTTCATCCCTCAACCAGTCGACCTTCAACCATCAACCCTTCATCTGTCAACCCTTCGACCCTCAACCCTTCATCCTTCAACCAGTCGACCCTCGACCATCAACCCTTCATCCGTCAACCCTTCGACCCTCATCCATTCGACCCTTCATCCCTCATCCATTCGACTCTCGACCCTCATCCCTTCATCCCTTCATCCCTCAACCCTTCGACCCTTATCCATTCAACCCTCGACTCTCATCCCTTCATCCCTCCCATCCTCATCCTTTCATTTTCTAATCCCTCAGTCCTCACCCCTTCACGCTTTCCTCCGAACCATAATCCATCATACGCAATAAACCATTAGAAATCTTTATCTTATTGGTGTGGTCTTTGTTAGTGAACTAGAAATAAAGAGTATCTCAGCCTCTGTTGTATCTGTCTCTTGTAAATCCCTGAAGGTAATAATAAAGATGTGTTGCTAAATAGATGGGGTTTCCCTTTACGACAAGCCCACATCATGTGTTAAATAACAAGTCTTAAGTCAAGTCACAAGTCTTTTAGTTAACTGAATAATAGCATTAAAATGGCTCCACTTAATTGATTTCTCTTGAGATTTTAATCTCATCTCATGGCCTTAATCAGTGAACAAAGCCCACTCAAGCTTCATCAAGTGACCTTTGGGTAGAGCAAAGGTCACCAACCAGCCCTGTTGTTCTTGCATAGCGCATATTCATGACATATCGGAACCTATAATGCTTTTCTTTATTTTCTGCCATACATGTATATAATGTTAAAGTGTGGGATTTTCATATTAAACATGGCCTAAATTTCAAATAATGAGGTAAACGTACATAAAAATAATCCCTGAGGCTTTTAACCGTTGAGAAAAGTCTGTTTCCAATGTTTTTTTCTACGTTCGAGACAAGCTGTCATCAGCTCAGTGACGGATTCCTTTATTTAGTCAGCTGCTCCAGGGACACTACTGTGAGCGTTCTTGGTTGCAGACATTAATTTTTTTCTGATTTTGGATCAAATCTTGCTGAAACATGTCCTAGTTGAGAAGCTATATACTTTTCACAGTAGAGCTACAGTCATTCCCCAGGTGCAATGATGGTGCAGAGACACAAAGATACAAAAGATCGAGAAACACTGGCCAATCAGAGCGGGCTGAGCTTTAAAGAGACAAGTGCTAAAACAGAGCGTCTCAGATAGAGGGTGAATACAGATGTTCCAGCTCAGACTGTATCAGGAAAATAACATTTTTTGAATGTTAAAGAATGTACAAAATACAAAAATGGCCCTGAAAATGAGCATAGTAGATCCCTTTTTAATCAAATTACTGCAAACTGGTGCTAAACTGTAGGGGGTCAGTAGGGCCCACAGCTCATTTTTGGCCTGAGGCCCTGTTTAGAGTCGATACAGCCCTGGGTGAAGCCTTGGCCACTTCATAAGAGGTGGTCATACATTACTATACAGAACAGAACACACAGAACTTTCTTGTTTCTGCTCTCAGGTCTCCAGTCATGTTAAGTCTGTAGAGTGCCTACTAAAAACTAGAACACTTTGAAGAACTTTGAAAAGACTCAAGTCTTGACACCCTCTCACATCTACAGATGATGTCAGTCACACACTGTATGATTTTGCAAAGACTAGGGATCTTGCAGGGTCAGTATTTGCAAGACTACAACTAGATTCCATTTCAGATTATTTCCCATCCTGCTCCTGGTGGAAAATATTACGCCAAACTCCCTTTAAGAAATATGACATATTAACATTTCCTTCCATGACTGCAAAAACACATAACTGTAGAAACATACGATCAAAAGGTGCCATACTATTGCAAATTCGGCATCAATACAATCTATAAAGACAAACAGTATTTGTGTACAGACTTAATATTTTGGATTTTGACACGTCAACTTGCTCCCAGCCTTTGTTGGTTACCATGGAAATGACAGACAAACTGATTCAAAATGAAGTTTCTCACTAAAGCAGGTGCTGGTTGGTAAACCAGATCACCACAGCTCTACCAGTTTCTCCTTCTTCACCAAAGTACAAGAAAACCCAACTTGTTCACTTTCGTTCCTCACGGTTCCGTCCAGTTCCCGCTGTATTTCCTCTTCTCTGATAATAGAGAGGATCATCTGCACCTTGTTGACTGACCAAGACACATTGTTGCGTGCCAACATTTCGAGATAAGAAAAGACTGCAGTATTTACAACATTCATCGCAATCGATGTGCTTTTTAAAAATGGAAGGTTTCCGCTTTGTGCATTGAGTCCTTGGTCGAGCAAAAGTGACGATTCTCTGTCGACCAATCAACAGACTGCAGACTCCACCTTTTAGTATCAGATCTGTGTGCTAAGTACCCGCACAGAAGGGTGACCAAAAATGGGGACCGTAGGAACGGTTCTATTGGTACCATCCACAACTTTTCACAGTGGAATCGGAAAAAAAACGTACCGAACTGAAGTGTGCCGGACCGTACTGCTCGGTGGAAACGGGGCTTTTCTTGCCCCTTCCCTCCATGTTTACCCAGTTTTCTGCTTCCTGTTTGGTGCTGGAGAGAGCGCACCTAGTGGTTGTTGGCAAAGTTCACCTCATTGAACTTCTGCATGATTGAGATCACGGGAGAGTGCATTAACTCAGGGAAATCTCTAGTGACTTCATTCACTGAAAATTTGCCTGCAACAATTAAATCACTTGAACATTCATTTGGTGTAAGGCCAACATCAGTAAACAGTTTCCGTGATTTTGTATGTTCTTCGTTCAGCACAAGATGTCTAGAATTTGCCTCAAAAGAGATTTAGATTGACAGAAAGCATTTAAAGAACACTCCCCTGTTATCTGTATTAGATGCAGCTCACTTATGTTGCACTCCAAGTTAAAGCAAGCAGAATAATTTGGACATTGAGTTTGACCGAGGTCTGCAGGCCACCACTCACAGTGCTGGCATGTAAACTAAACTGCACAAAGATAAACAGTTGTAGTGCTGAGTCACTTCTCTGGATTCACACTCCTCAGTCTGGCCTCCGCTCGTTTTCACATCGCCATCATTCACTGCAGATGATTCAGCCTTATTACACGGCCCCGTGTCATGCCACACAGTCATCCTGAGTTTAGCAGAGACGTCTGCGGGGGTAAACACACAGCGAGCAGATCCACACCATGTTTTCTGAGCTTGAAATAATCAGCGGCAGGGTCTCCTCACAGCTCTCAAGGTGGTGTCAGCCATGTCACATCAGATAAGGCCGGCTCCCTCCGACGTGCTGAGCGGAAAGAGCAGGCCAGCCAGGTTGCATTCTGCTGACTGGCTGGAACCACATGTCAGCCTGAATGCAGTTTGCTAAGAGGCTGCTACTGCCCTCATCCAAGAACGTGTTTCCCGATCCTATTGCCTGCATCGCCTCAAGTTACGGACAACCAACTGGTCAGGTTTGTTTTGCTCCGGGAGGAGAAGAATGCGTTGTTTGTACACAAGCCAAGCAAAACAATCTCATGTGATCTGTCCTAAATATCCAGTCACATACACATGATCATGAAGTCATCCAAATGTCTCTGCCAGAGAGCCAGCCAGGATGAGTCCCAGCCGTGAATGCACCCAACAAAATGTATTGTTTCATCAAAAAGGAAACATGGCAGCTGCAGTATTGTAGACTGTGGATAATCTGGCAGCAAGTGCCTTCGTGGATTTGTGCTCGTGAGCATTCCCGCTTTGTGGATGGGTGTGAAGAGCAGGTTGCATAAGAGGATCACTTCAGTAATGGTGTAATTCAGGATTCCTGCTCAACACGGCCTTTCTATGTGTGTCTTAAAAAGAGGGTGGGCAAGAGTGGTTCCTTCACTGAAGGACCATTACCATGGGAAGATGCCGGTACATGGGGATTACCCACAGAGGCAAGAATTAGGGATGAGATGGAGGAAAAGGCAAATGAGGGGCTGAGAGGGGAATTAAGATGAGCAGAGTGGGAAAGAAAATGAAAAGACTGAAAACAGGAGGGGGAGCAGCTAGAGTGTCCAAAACAGATTTCTAGAGAAATAGTTGACAATGACATTCTATTTAGATTAGCTGCCAGCACAATGGTGGCTTTGCAACCATTTACAATTTGTTGACAGTTCTGTCGTTCTCTTCACCAAGTGGGAGATATCTCAGCTGTCAGAAATTCCAATTATCTCAGACTCAAAATTTCAACTAAGCTGGCATGAAAGTCCAAATTCTGATACATGTTTTCCGAAATGTCAAACAAATTCTTTGAGGTTTCTGCAACATTGTTTTCCTGAATCACTATTTTTTTCCTATTAATTTGAGTTTTAAAGGAGCTGCATATCATATTAAGAGCAAATCTATGATCTATATGATTTTACGTTCATTAATCTGATGCATTCATTCCTTCACCTCTCCTTCATCCTCCTCCTGATCTAACGCTGAGGGTTGTGTGTGCAGAGCCAGAATCTGCTGTAGCTCCATGTACAGTGTTCCAGGAATGAGTCCTAAAAATCTGGAAATGAGTTAACATTTTACCACTCACGGTTTCCGTCTGAACGTCAGTGGGTTTTTTGAATGGGTTTTTGGTTAGATGCCTGAAATAAAGTCTGAAGAGGCATTCAGTTTTGTTCTGCAACAGAAAATGTGTCAGTAAACACCCCACACTTTGAAGCTTCTATGTGTCTTAAAAAAGGCGGTTGCTAACAAGTGGCTAAATGAGACTACAGAGCGTCATCGTGCTCAACAACGCCAAACAAGGCTTTACAGTCCTGTTATGGTGGTGACGTTAGGTCATGTGAACGTAGCGTAGTTCGTTTATAGCCTAACGCTAGCTTTTTACTTCTGGCAATTCCATTTAAGCTTCAATAATAATAACAGTGGTGTTCATTTGTGAAGATAATCTTGCTGAACAAAATGTGTAAGTATCATAAACATTTGTTTGCCACAGAGATTATTTTTTTAAAAAAAATCCCATAGGCCTTTTGACAATTGAACGAGGGCAATGCTAACTTCCATGTCAGCCCACAGATAAACGTCAGCCCCAGGGCACTCTATAGTGCTACACTACAACCCGCCCACCTTTAGCTGTCCAGCCAAATATTAAGACTTTTCTTTTAAATTCCTCTTGTAACCGTTCACCCATCAAATATCCTGTTTCATTGGGAAATATGTCACACTACAGACGCAAAATACGCTCTAACTTCCTCTTCACTGGGACTTTAGCTTAGGAAGGAAGCACAGGGTGGACATTATACTTTCATGGCAATGCTTAGTGAAGAGTCTTAGTGGAGATTGTCTACACACAGATCTCAACATGGACGTGGCTGAGCTGACAGCTAGCAACTAACAGTGCTAATACCACGAAAACATCAGAGAAGTGCTGACAGAGCTAAAGGTATTAAAGCCGAGATGAAATGGAAAATGCCTTATCAACTCTTTTTAGATCACATCACTGTTCATATAATACTGCCTAAATGCAATCACCAGAAGTAAAAAGCTAACGTTACTCTATAAACGAACTACACTACAGTCATATGACTCAACGTCGCCACCACAATGAGGCTGTAAAATCGTTTCAGTGTTATGACACTCGGTAGTCTAAAAACAAATAAGCCATTTGTTAGCAACGGTCTTTTTTGAGACACATAAAAGCTTCAAAATTAATGAGTGGGGTATTTACTGTCGTGAGCATTTCTAAAGCTTGTGTTAACCACAGAACTTATTTCAGGCATCTAACCAAAAAAACATTCAAAAAACCCACTGACTTTGAGACGAGGAAACCAGGAGTGGTACAATGCTAACTAATTTCCAGGTTTTGAGACCCACTCCTTCAGTATTTTATTGTGCATCAATTTAACAATATATGCAAAAAAAAAAAAACACCAAAAAATGATTTTTTTTTCATATTCTTATATCAAAATGTGCGGCCAGTCTGAGCTTGACTCAAGCCGACTAATGGTGTCACCTGAAGCTCAGCAGGTCAAGTTGCCGGCAGCTGGTTTTAGAATGTAAAGCACGTCACCTGTTTCTACAGCCAATCAGCTTGTAGTGAAGTCTGCTGGTCAAGTTAAAATGACCACAGATGGAATATGAATATGAAGTGTGGTAGTACCAATCAGTTTCAGCAAATAATATCACAACTTCCACCCATCAATCAGTCTGCAACTTTTAGCCATAGAGAGCTAGCTAGCAACGGCATGCTACATCAGTGTGTCTTCGTTTCCCTAAAAACACTATGGCTACAGGCTGCAAGCTGCATTGTACTCACTCTGAGGAAAGTGGTATTTGTGACAACTCCACATTACATGCAAGGCATTTTACAGTAGGCTGGTTTAGCAACTAACTTTAGATGGAGCATACCATGTGCTTCCTCTCTTTCTCCCAGACAGATCCCGTCAGGTGATACTGTCAGCCCTTAACACACACACTTTTCAACAATCAAACCTTTGTTTTCAGTTTCAGGACAATGTGTCTGAGGTCGAATTTGTTCATTCATCTCTCCCTCATCCCTCTCCTGATCTAACCCTGAGGGAGGTGTGTGTGGGCCCAGCAGTCTATCATAGCTCTGTGTTGCGCTAAACTCTAAGCCTGCCCACTATTAGCGGTCTGATCATGCAAAGGATTAGATATGAATTCCTCGTTACTGTGCACTGATCAAATATTCTGTATATAAGCTAAGGATGCTCTAACTTCCGCTTCACTGGTTATGCTTTCATTATGATGTCATCGCTGGATATCAGGAGTAACCTCTGTATGAACGCAGTCGCATTACAACACACACTAGCTGTGGCCTTCTAGCCTTCTGTCACAGAATTTGGAGGATGCAAGGGACGAATCCTTCATGGCCCAGCCTATCCCAAGATGCATTGAGCACCGGTGACAATTAGGTGGTTTTCAGTATGGTGTCTGACACACCATCGGCAGCAGAGGTGGCAAATTAGATTTTTAACTGTAAGAACTGAGTTTTAACTAACTTGAATAGCTAACAATACAAATGTTATAAAACACAACAGGCCTTCAAATTATATATCAAAGAGCGGTGTCTCCAGCAATGAATCATCTCCTCAAGTATCAAATAAAAATTTAAAAAATAAAATAACAACCTCTGGGTCCGTGATTTAGGGCTAACTAACTTACTGACTCCTTCTCTCGTCAAACGCAGCTGGTTTCTAGGTAACAGGAAAACCAATGGGTCGGGGCAAGAACAACTGGTGATGCAACCAGGAAATCCTCCGCAGACCACACCTTCCCATTTTGGAGACCGTTCAGTTTGGCTGATGTGGTCTAGCACCAGCAGTTGTTCTTGCCTGACCCGTTGGCGTTCCAGTTACCTCGCAACCAGCTGCGCTTGATGAGATAAGCTAACTAGCATCACTAACAGCACGTACGTTAGTCTGTTCTTTGAACAAAACTTTAAGGTTTGAAGGCCTCTTGTGTTTTATAACATTTGAATTGTTAGCTATTCAAGTGAGTTGAAAACCAGTACTTACATTTAAAAGTGGAATCTGCCGCCACTGCTGCCTGTGGTGTGTCAGACACCATACTGAAAACAACCCATTCGTCACCAGCGCACAATGCATCTTGGGATAGGAGGGGCCACAAAGGATTCATCCATTGCATCCTCCAAATTCTGGGAAAGAAGGCTGCATTTCCCGGCTGCATTTGAAAGAGCCTTTGAAATGGGACGGCCTTTGTGGCGCCGATGTGACGCAATCGTTCTTCAAATGTAGCCTTCGAAGGCTGCAGCCCCTGAATTGAGACACAGCTCATATCTTTACTTTGCAAATAATTGTTCGCTGCTTAAAACTATTTGTTTTAATTTCAAAAAGTTGGTATCTGGGCTGCATTAAAATTTCAAGTTGACTGAATCTGAGAGAACAAGTTGAGGTAATTTTGTAATAATTCAACATGTCTTCTCAAATTCAGTCAGCTGAAAAATTCAAGGCAGCCGGGACACTAACTTTTATAAGTTACAACAAATGGTTTCTTTTTACAGTGTAGATTCATGCTCTGAACATCATACACAGAACAGTCTCAGAATTTCATTATCTCACATTTTGTCTTGGGGTGAGATGAAAAATAACATTGGTAATGTTCAACAGAAGTGGAGGCACGACTTCTAAATATCTAACAACTGTCACTCTGTCAAAGGACCACTTTGTATTCATTCACAACCTGTGCTTAAGCTTGTAAAACAGCAGTAATAAATCCCCAGAAATTTCAACGTGATGTCCATTTGGGCAGAGTGACAAGTTCCATTTTTAGAGCTGGATATCATGGGATTTTCGTGCCTTATGCTATGTTTGAATATTGTGAGGTTTCATAGAAACCCGTCCCCTCTTCACATTATTACATTGATGTCATTGGCATTAAGTGGTCTGCTTAGTGAGTAGACCGGGAATTCAAAAGGGATTAAATTCATTCATCCTCCAATCCACACAGATGAATGGATACACACGACCAAGATGCTCCTTTTTTTGAGTCCAGCTTCGTGCCAATGAGTACAGTGTGAAAGGCAGCAGGGGCGGTCACCCTGGAGCCAGGTTATGGATTTATGGATTTGTGACGTGCTCCAACAGATTGGCGGGGCACTTGTTGAGTCAGAGAGCAGATCTCTCGCCGGCCTCCAGGGGGCAGAGTGGCCTCTGTGCCCCAGGGAGACTCTGCCCTGTGCTCTGGGCTTAGCTGCTCGTTACATTAAAACAGGGGCTTCTGTGACAGAGTCAGCATTATGAAAGCTAAGAGGATTAGCTGATGGACATTTCTGGCGTTGCCGGTCAATTATCAAAATGAAAAGCAGTGACTGGGCAGGGCTGGCATGCTCTGTGGCACAGAAGAGCTCCTCTCCCTCCTCCTCATCTCCACTCTAGCTCTCTATCTCTCACTCAGCTTCTGTCTGTCACAGGTTACTGAGGTTCAGAGGGGGTGGGGGGAATAAATAAAAAGCACCATTGATGCGTTTCTGAACATGAAAGTTTTTGTGTGTGTGTGTGAGTATGTGTGTGAGTGTGTGTGAGCCACGGATTAAAAAAGAGCATTTAAATTTTAATGTTTCTAAAGTGCAAAACTGTATGTTATGCAACTGTGTAAAAACAGCCCTGCACGTCAGCCAGCCATCCGTGCTCAAGTCTAACTCCTCCAACCATGTGCATGATCACCCCATCACCACCACCACCACCACCACCACCACCCAGCACACACACACACACACTTGGTAACACTGCTTGCTTTCACGACTTGTGTGTGAGCGTGCCCCCCTGTGATTGCTTAACAGGCTGTTAGTGTAGGAGGAGTCTCCACCACTATGCATGTGATGATGGAGAGATGGGAATGATGAAGAGGAGTATTGGGAAGGCAGGAAGCAGGGAAGAAGGGGGGGTTGTGGTATATCCATAAAAGTGGCATCCCACAGCTGCCTGTGTTAAGGATCTACCCCGGGGATTCACACAACGCTGCAAACGTAATCAACCGAGTCAATGTGCCACCACGGCTACAGCGGACACATCTCTCCGGCAATGACACCCTGCCTTCCCCTCCGTCCGCAGCGCCAGCAACATCCCCTCTTATCACCCAAGTTTCTAATACACCGGTTAGACCTCAGTGGAGCACAGCGGAGGTGAGGCTGTATATCCACGTGTGTCTGAAGAAGATAAGAAAACAAACTGCTGAACCGTTTCATTATTTTTTTTTTACCCTGTCACAAACAGCCAGGGAGGTAAACAGTTTTTTTTGGGCTGTGGGAGACATGTTGCCTAAAAATTATAAAGAGCAGTAATCCTGGCTCACTGCATAGCAGGATGAATTATATTCAATCCCAGTTATCACTTCAGGGACAATGTCATATTACAGATGGTCCTGCTGCATGGGCAGATTTGATATGGGTATTCAGAGGCCGGTTAGATGGAGCTGAAAAATGTCTCCATCTGGTGTTACTGCTGTAACTAGTTGACCTAGTAGGCAGTAAATGTCGTGTGATGATAGTGCAAACAGCACATCTAATATGAATAAGGCTGAGGATCATTTTGGTGCAAGAGTTTTGGTGTTAAAATCCTGCTTTCAGTGTCTTAGTTTGAGGAATATTTACTTTTTCATTTAACAAAATACACCTTTTTTATACAAGATCATTTCACTGTTAGCATCTTAAGGACACAGTTGTCTCCTGTGGCTCTGGGGATTAGGTGATTTTAAGAAAATTAGCTGTGTTTTGTCTTGAGTTATCAAATTCAATGGGCATCTGTCAGTCAGTGACAGTTGTAAGTGGTAAAAAAAAGAATTAAACACATTGTTTTTCCTGGAGCTGATGATGGAAATAGTTAGGAAGTAAGCCATCTTGATTCGTTCACTGTAGAGAGAAGTACATACGCAGCACCATTGGGCACCGTCAAGAAAATGGCCGCAGGTAGAGACAAAGTTTACGAGCTGAAACGCAAAGAGCATTTTAATTAACCTGGAAACAGGAGTTTAGTTGGGTGGTGTCAGAGGGATGTGGGTGAAACTCCAACTATGTGTTGTGCAGTTTGCTGCAAGTTTGAGAGTAAGGGGGATAAAACAGGCTTGTTTTCCTAAGGCACGTCAAATCGTTATTCTAAAACTGCCAATAAACAAAACCATCTGTATAAGAGCAAGTAAGAAAAAAAACCTCAGGCCTCTGCTGTTGCGATTTTGACCTTATGAACGTTATGAAAGTGCAAGACTAAAACACCCAAGTACCAACTCATGTTATCACAAGCCACCATACAAGAACTCTGCATAATAAAATGCGGTCTAAAATGACCAAATATTCAGTTTCACCTGGATATATATAGTCAAAGAAAGGTAGGGTCCATGGCATTTACACTGCTTTACGAAAGGATGGGACAACTACTCACTGCTCAGTACTCCCTGATGGCAGTGACCCGTCCCAGCAGAAAAATGCGCCATGCCACACCACAAAAACTGCTCAGGAACGGCCTGAGGAACATGACAAAAAGCTCAAGGTGTCGACCTGGCCTCCAAATCACCCACACCTCAATCTGATTGAGCATCTTGGGACGTGCTGGTAGCCCACCTCACAAGTGACAGGTCTCAAATGATCCGAAGCCGAGACAAGTTTGATACAGGGAGGCCCCACCGTGGATTAGGGGTACCTCTGAGGTACCAGCACACCCCATGGATGCTATATCAGATTTGGATCTGGGGAATCTGAAGGCCAGGTCGATGCCTTTAGCTTGTCGTCACATTCCTTGGGACATTCCTGAGCAGTTTCTGCAGTGTGGCATGGTGCATTGTCCTGCTGGGGGGCCACTGCCACTGGGGAGTTCTGCAGCCATGAGGAGAGCTACTTGATCTGTAGAGGTGTTTGGATGGGTCGAGCGAATGATTGTTACACACTTCAGTGGTTCTAATTTTTTGGGCTGATTGGTGTATAGGGCAATGATACTCAACTTACTTCCTGTGGGTCAGATAGGGTGCTCGGTGGCCCACTGCCTATTTTCTAATTCACAATATAAATGAACTGATTTACACTTTCTTTTCTTGCACGTTGAATGTAAATAAAGTGCCCAAGTGCTTTACAAAAATAATCAAAACAGGGCTTGTTGGGGAGGTCTGGGCTAATTATTCATATATTCATTATTAATACTTGTTTAATAACGGGTCCCTGGCCTCCTGTCATTTTGCAAGTGGCCCGCAGGCAAAGCAAGTTGAGTATTCCTGATTTAGAGAGTTGCAAATGAGTTAAGAAGGCAGTGATTTTAGACTGAGCTTCAGAATCTGATGCCATCTTTTGATACCTGATGCTTTGGTTGCATTTAACTCAAAAAGGTATGAAGGTTAAATACTGTGGGACATGTGAGACAAACCCTAAACAGTGAGGCATATTTGAAAAAGATTTGTGTTTAATGACAAAAATGAAGGGGGAACACATCCTTCAGTCCATCCAGTGCGTCAGGATGTTACTGTACAGAGGGAGGAGTTGTAGAGTCTGTTCACACACAGAGAGGTCAGTCCGGGGAGAGCATCTGCCTCTCACTTTGAAGGGGTAAACTAACAATAAAAAAAAAATATATATCCAGAAAAACTATAAAAGGGAAAATGTACAACAGGGTTTGCAGTGAAACAGCTGGAGCCACACATGAGGCAGAGGTAGGCTGATTGTGGTGCACTCCTCTCCTCTGGGTAAAGTCCTCATAACAAGGACTGTCTCTGTATTGCCGTGGTATGCTCTTCTGCAGCGTGTCCTCCTCCTCCTCCTCCTGCTGCTGCTGCTGCTGCTGCTGCTGCTGCTATACCACGGCGTACTGCTGATACAGCAGCTCCCGGATCTTATAGTAGTCGTCACACAGGCAGCCTTCCAAGCCAATGCGTCCGGCCTCCGTCTGGACAAAGAGTACGAAGATGCGCAGGTCATACGGGTTCATTCATTAACACGTTGTACAACATGGTTTCACTTTTAAACATAAGTGAACACACCCTGTACGGCTCAGCGCTGACCTCTAAAGTAAATATGCTTCCAATTCTTTCCCACAGATGCTCAGACTTGGGATTTAAATGTCTAATGAAGCGGTCCACTTCAAGTTTTCCCATTTAAATAGCACGCACGCACGCATGCACGCACGCACGCACGCACGCACGCACTCCTTTAAAAGTCTCAGTTCTCTTTGATTTCATTTTCTGGGTTGCGGCTATTTTAAGTTCTTGTCAATTATGCATTTTGTTGTTGGTATCCTGGCTCACTCCTACTTTTCCTTTTACTTTGGTTGTTAAGTTCTGCCTGTGATTTTTTTTCTTGAGCATTTCTTTTGAGGTGATGTTTTCATATGCCACTGGGGTTTTTTATCCTACTTATGCAGGCTGCATTTGTTTCTCTTTGTGTTTAATGTTCCATTTTGTGTTACATACTGGTTTCTTATCTTATAGTGTGTAAGTAAATCAACCGTAACCTCGAAACCATCAAGAACCACACTTCTTTATTTGATAATTCACCTAAAATTGGAGATAAGACGCTGTTAATTAGATTTGCCCTGTGGGGTTCAGGTTCTGATTTTTACATAACCTGACTTTGTTGGTAAATCCTTATTACCCTTAATCCTACCAGTCATCAAACTACAGTAACTACAGTATATTCCATTGTATACAACACTACTTAAAAAGGAATATTCAACATCCAAAATTACCCTTTTCATATCAGTTACTCACCCTGTGTTACACTGATTACATGAGGAAAACTACTATTTTCTCACATGCCTCCATGGTAAACGCAGAATCCAAAAATAGAGAAATTTCTTGATGAATTTAAGTCATAGTGGTCAACATTTAATAACAGCAAAACTATATCAAAACAACGGTTTACAAACTCTCACACAACTCATGCAGTGTAATCCAATTCTCATTTATCCAGTCATATGCTCAGTACTTCCCAACAGACGGCCCTTTCTGATGGGGAACTGAACTAGAAGTAAAAGTTATCTGTGCTCTTTTTACTTCGAAATATCTACACTGATCTGTGCAATCATGTCTATGTATTATTATATCTTACAATCAATCACTCAGGCGCAATATCAGTATTGTTAAACTGTCTAATATCTATACTTCCATCAGCCACTCAGTCTGTCTCTTTATTATATTCTGCTTCTTTTTGATGCTTCCTTATTATATTGTTTTGTGTTTTTATACTGTTTGCTCTTTGTTTTTGTACAGTTTACTTATCTTAACATATATATATATATATATATATATATATATATATATATATATATATATATATATATATATATGTAGACAAAAACAGTAATTTTGCTCATTGAATATGGGAGCTGCTGGTCTACCGCTGCCTTGATCAGTTAGATTGCTTGTTATTGTGTGATCTTGGTGTTTTAAATGGTTAGTTCAGATTCACCAAAGTCACACAATAACACAAACTACTGATCGAGGCAGCGGTAGACCAGCAGCACCTGTGTTCAGCGAGGTAAAATTACAGTTTGACACAAGCCGAGTAACTCACATACAAATGGTCATTTGGAAGGTGACATATTCCTTTAACTGCATTGCTAACAATGTGTTTTTCCCTGCCAATACTACTTATCACACAGAGAAATACGCTCACATACAATAGCTACCTCTGCCTGTGTTTCTCCAGACTCCAGACTAAGCTGCTGTGTTTCTTGCTCCGTCTAAAATAACCTGCACTGATCGGTGCTGCTTGCTCGGGATGCACAATCCATCATCAAACAAAGGGAGAAGCTCAATGTGTCACACTGCTTTACAACAATATTAGTATGTCTTGTGGGAACAATTTTTAGATGTGCATCACTACCTCTGATGGCCCTCAGTAGAGAATCTAAGGCAATAAATACTCTCATCATTAGAAATGTATGAGATTCTGTGCCTATTTGTTGCAGCGGTGAATTATTGTTGGGTTGTTTCTGGAGCTTTAACGGGTACAATAGAAGTTTCTGAAGACAACAGACAGGGATGTGAAAGCATGTATTTTAGTGATGATTCAAAGGCATCTTTAAATTTGTTGGACACTTAATTCTTTTAAGTGTTTTGAACAGGCCCTTTTAAATTTATATGATTTTAATTTAATTAAAACACTGGCAATTTATCAACTACCCAACTCATCTGCACATAAACCTAAAATATGAATCAATTTGGGATAAAACTAGAAGCTCCACATTTTGATTGTTTTTTTTTTTTTTGGCGAGAAACCAGCCCATGCCATATGTCATCTGCACTGGCTACTCTCCCTGTCGAGGACTAGTGTTGCAGGGAGCTCAGGGATGGCATGCTCACTGAACCAGTGGGAAATCAACTCACCCTGCGGACGGCCACCATGTTGTTGCATACCAGCACTCCTCCCACAAACTCGGCCTGGATGCCCTCTCTCAGCAGGACCTGCTTGAAGTCAGACAGGCGAGGCTCGTTGATGAACACCGACTGATGCCCTGGAATCTGGAGGGAGAGCGGCAGAGAGCGCCAATCAGACTGAGCGCTGTCTGAATTGCTTTTATGCCCTTGTGGACACATACTGGTGGAATCATGTTACAACCCCATCTTAATCAGAGTCCCATGTTGAGTGATTAACTCCTCTCTGTGAGTCATGTTGAGCAACCTGTCTCCCAGCCTCCTCCTGGAGTTTTCGTGCACCGGCTGCAGCAGCTGACGGGATGTAAAGGTCATCTGTTGCCTGTACTATTTCATTAACTATTAGTCATCTGCATGACTGCAAGGACTCTTAAAATGAGGTTACCTGTTTTGTTCATAGTTGCTTCAATTACATGTTTGACCTTCACTGTACAGAATGATGTATGTGCAGAGTTTGACACCAGAAGGCTGTTTTCACATTAATCTACTAAATGGGGGAAAGTTCCTTCCCGCTCATCTTAAATCTGAGTTTACATGGAGGCCAATCATGGTCCCATAGGTGTAGATTTTCAGGGGTGACACAGTGTACTTCATTATTTTACACACGTGCATTTGTCCCTTCTAATAAAAACATGAAAGTAGCTGAAGTCTTTTATTTTGTAGGACCACTAGAAAGTGACTAATGACTTTAGTTTTGAAGGACTGCTTGAACACTACTCATAGACGCTACAGTATGCCTCTGGTAAAGCAAGTGCTACTGCAGGACGAGTCCTGGTGGAGGACTGGTGAAAACACGGCAGGAGCTCCAACATAGCCGTAATTAGCAAGAGAATAAAATAATAAAGTCGTGTATCTTTTAGCATTTCCTGACAGTCCATAGGCTACTGTAGGCTCTAGTTGTTTTGTCCTATAAAGGTTTAGGCATCTTCATTTGACTGGCAGCTCTGTCAATGTCTCCGTGTCTCTCAGAGACCTGATGCTGGGTTATGTGTCTGTCCGACTGTCTGAATTTCATGTAATGCACAGCAGACTGTAGGGCAGATCGATTTTTTCTTAAGATAATATGACTTAATTGTTGAGTTCTCAGAGAACACACATATGTAAGATATGATTTTTGAGTGTGCAGAATGTTTAGAACATGAGCGGACATCTTGCTGAAACACAAGCTATTAAAGTCCAGAGATGCAGACATGAAAGAGGGGGCGCCCAGTGGCTCAGCGGGTAGAGCAGGCACCCTGTATAATGGCAACATACTTGCCACAGCGGCCACAGGCTTGACTCCAGCCTGCAGCCTTTTACTGTATGTCGTCCCCCCATCTCTCCCCACTTGACACTTCAAACTGTCCTGTCATTAAAGGCAAAAAGCCCCCCAAAAATAATCTTTAGACATGAAAGAGGAGGGAAAAGTATGCCTACATGTGTGTTGACTCAGCAGGGATAACATTAAATGAGAGAAGTTGATCTACAGGAGAATAAATGCTCAAAACAGCCCCCCCCCCCCCCCAACGTTGAAGCAAAACCTACACCCTTGCATGGTCCAATAACTTGCATTAAGGTGTCATCCAGTGAGAATCTGCCTCTAATTAAAGTGGGAGACATCTTGTGACCAGCACTTAAACTTCTGAAATGAAAATCTTTGCATATTCATAGATTGAGGATTTGCATCAGGGAGAAGGAGTAGATGTAATTTTTATCGCGGTAATTAAAATCTTTTAGTGGAGAAAGAGACAAATTATTATTCCAAGCAGCTGTGGAGAGAATCTTTAAGCTTACTAGCAAAAAATATGACATTTAATTTTCACACATTTCCCCAAACCCCTCAACTAATATTCAGAAATAATATGTTATTGCTGCAAATTTGCTGTGTTCCCAGCCTCACCTCGTGTGGAGGCAGTGGCTCCAGCGTGGGAATGACATCGCTCTCCTCAGACACCTCCTTCTCGTCTTCCCCAAACAGGTTCTTCATGGCGCGCTGTGCTGCCACCGCCGTGGCATTCTGGTCGATGCCGAGATCGGTGGCGACCTCCATGGCCATCTCGGCGCCCTCCTCCGACTCGTCTTTGACGCCCTCCTCCAGCATCACGCCTGTGTCCACCTTCACCACGCGCATGTCCAGCACGCCGTCGATCCAGGCGAGCTCCGTGTCTTTGGCCTTGCAGAACTGCAGGGAGCTCACCAAGGAGTCTTTCAAGCGCACCTTTGCAATGACAAGATGAGACAAGATGAGGACATGGGATCCTCATGGAAGCTTTATGCTTTGCTCAATAAATCAGCCTTACAGCTGTTAACTTATTGGCTCAGTTGCTATGGAGATAACAAAGACAGATTTATCAGGTTTTACTATTTCACAGAAGAATATTTCAGACTTTTGAATCTACAGAACACATTAAAGCTCCACTACAGCAGAGTTACTTCCAGTTTTTTGGTTAACATTCTTTCTCAAACAGAGAATGGGATTGTGGTCAATAGTCAGACATAATCCATTACCATGGCAACCAGATTATTGTTTTAGCGTATGTGTCAAGGCAATATTGCATGGACAGTGATAGCAGTCTCTCTAACACTGGTCATGAGATAGAGGATTTTCGACAACCTCCTTCACCTGGAGGAAATACGAATGAATAAGAATCTTTTGTTAGCTTCTGAATGACGACTGCTTGACGGAAACACCACCTAAATTAAGAGTTTTGATAGCCAGAAACCAGAGAAGTAAGTCTCAAACTTGTGATGTCATCAAGTATAAAGTGTGGAGCTGCTCCACAGACAATAAATGGGAGCCTGATTTGTTTATTTTCTTTTTTATACCCAAATTAGCTTTATGTTATTGTAGTGTTCTCAGTCATAAAACAGAAAATGTACCCATATACTCAGATCATTCCCCTGGGTGCTCTCAGTGTCATTTATAAGAGCTTTCTCAATTTACTTTCTGTGGAGCAGCTCCAGAGATTTAGCATTCTTGTTTTGGGGTTCGGGAGAGAGTTGTTCATGTTTACTTATATTTTTGGACTGTCTTAGACCATAGGAATAACATGTATGATATTTAAAAATGGGCATAGCTCCCCTTTAACTTTTTAACCGACAGTTAATGCAGGCAACTACTTTGTTTGCTAGTTTCTGTAACACCAACAAGTTAATAAAATATAATAAAATCAATAATTATTTCCTGTCAGTTTTTAATGAGCTTTGCTAAGTAAGTTAGTCATACTGTATATTGGCTACTTTGTATCAAACAGAGCTTCAGCTGTGGGGTTTCATCTCCCTGTTGGCATTTATTTTGCCAGTACCATCTGGTCTGTAGATGTTAAGTTGCCCATATTAAAGAAACTTAATAAAAAAGTTTTACAGTGTTATGCTGGGTCCAAAAACTGAAGAAACAATCCCACACAATCCCAAAACACATCTCACTGTCTTGTTTTGTCTGTGACTCGCCACACAACCCAAACTACACTCTATATGCGCTGCAGGTGTTGCCAGTAAAGAGATACATTCAGTGGCACATCTGCTCTGCAAATGGTCCACATCAGTCTTCAACGTAGCCAAAATAGTTAAGTTAACTAGCTAGCTCACAACGATGTTTATCGGTTTTGCTGCTCCGGTGCAAAGAGGCAGGACAGTGCAGCTTTGCAAGCTTGGAGGATGGCAAATTTGCAGCTTCTACTAGAGTCATTCGTCATCTTCCTGTTTTAACAACAACGTTATTTTTGTTACTTTGAGCAAAAAATGAATTTATTAGTCAAAAAAATATATGGCGACCAGTGCGGCTAATTAACGTCGTCAGAAAATGACTCAGGAAAATATAAAATATTATAAAAATGCCAAAATACACTGGAGTGGGGCTTGAAACCCTAACCCTAGCAGGCAAAAGAGGAAAACTAATAAGCTTTGATAAAAAACATGTCTTTTCTGAGCTGACCTGGTAGATGTGTGTTTCACTGGTGGCATCCACAGTCTCCTGTAGCTTGGGCGTGTAGACTTTGATGTCCTTGCTGAAAGCCTTGCAGGACTCAGCCAGGTCAAGACTGGCTTCCGGCGGCCCGTGAACGATCACCAGCTGTCTGGGCTTCATCTGATTAATAATCTTCTTGATGGAGTCGCCATCAGAGCGACCTTCGTAGTCGATGTAGGTTACCCTCGCTCTGTAGGGGAATGAAGGCGGGATAAAGCTTTTTAACATTGTTAAACACCAGCACAGATGAGATTTCTTGATAGACTTGTAATTTATACAAAGAGGTTTGCTGAGTGGACATAAGGTGCTTTCCAACAACGCTTAGCCTCAGTTACGCTCTTTCACACCTGGAGACCATCCAGAACACCACAGCACTGAACTGATCAGCTGCAGTAGCAGAGTAAAAGGGAGGCGAGAAATACTGGGAGCTTAAACCTGCAGAGTTCTTGTCACAGAGAGAATCACTGACCTAATTTCAAGATTCTCAATACTGGAGATGCATTTGGTGGGAACAACAGAGAGATCCTGGTCCATGGGCTCGTCCCCGTTGGTTAACCCAGATTCCAGTTTGTTTTTCTCCTCCTCTGTAGCTTGTAGTTCAGGAACCAGAAATTCCTCTAGCCTGTGAAAGAAAAATAATGGCCTTACACCAAAGCAGTTTTCAAGCAATTTGACTGTCTGAGACAAGTTTACATCGTTAGAATAAAATCTTGATAGTTTTGCTATGATTGTCCAGCACTCCTGTGATCACAATCATCTGCTGTAAAGCCCAGTTTAATTTGCAATGAGACGAAACTGTTTTAGAATGCTGCAGAAAAAAAAGTTGCAGCGGTGTGAACTGGCTGTTTGAGCTCGACTCAAGCCAGCTGACGGTGGCACATCATCCGATTCAACAGCCAGTTGGCGTGTAGCGAAGTCTGCTGATTGTGTCAAAATGACTCTGTCTCCATCCTCACGTATGCCGGTGTCATATGATGGGTCTGCTGCTGCTCACTGTATGTGCTTATTTCTCCTCACACACACACACGTTCTCATTGACTTGCTAACTGGCGCTGCTTACTTATATTGTGTTTTATTTTTTTCGCCGTTTCAACACTACTACAAATGCAACTGTAGCCAGTATCTCACTATCACTATCCTCATTCATATTTTAAGAAGCTACAAATTATATTCAGCCACAAAATCAGCCTGAAAAGCTGGAAATCAGAATAACAGTACAGAGAGTTGTTGCATAGAGATGATACACTGTCTCATCTAGTTGCATTGGTGTGAACCGGCAGGTGTTTTAGAACGTTGCAGTATGGCGCATTGCAAGTAGCTGCATGTTTCAACTTGTCTCGTCTTGAATCTTTGGTCTGAACTGGGCTTAAGCTGGTTATAAACTCAGTCAGTGTTTTTCTTGCCTTACAGCTTTTAGACTTGGCTCATGCAAATAGTGAAGTTCAATGACTTGAAAATTGTCAACAACTAACAGGTGTGCTCTCTTCAGCACCAAACAGGAAGCAGGAAACCGGGCACACTGTAAGCACGGACGAGACTCAGAAAAAGGCTCTTTTGTACTGTGGAAAAGGAGGAGAATCTGGTGGAGCTGTGGAGTGACCAAGAGTAAGAGTTTAACTCTAACTTAAGGGTGTATCTGATCCATCAACCTGCACTTATTTTAGTGTGAAATATTAATTTTTGAAATGGTTTGCCACTCATTTCCAGGTCCTCCTCCCGCTAAAATAGCGCAGCTAACCACCGGAGGCTGGTGGCAAGTTGAAGCGGCAAAATCCAAAAAGGTTGTACACAAACACAGTTTATCTTTATGGATTATATTGATGCTGAATTGTGTTTCTAGTGTACTGTGTTTTTTCCAGACACATAAGGAACTATTAATATGTCACATTTCTTAAAGGAAGTTTGGAGTGATACTTTCCACCAGGATCAGGATGGAAAATAATCTAAAAAGGAATCTAGTCATTAGTGACCCTTCAAGATGCCAAGTCTTTGTAAAATCTTAAATGTAACTAAAAAAGTCACACTGTCTTTAGCAGTGAGTCTTTTAAACGTCTTCTAGTGCAGTGGTTCCCCACTGGTCCAGCCACGAGGTCCAGATTTCTCCTTGGTCATTAGTTTAAGGTCCACACAGTTTAATCTATTCTTAATCTATTCAGCATCATACTTGTATGTTGTCGAGCAAGTTTGCTGTCTCTGTCAAGTAGTGGTCTGTTAGTACTCGCTATACAGCAGGAAATGGCACTTCAAAATAAAAGCTATGTACTGAAAATTCACTGTAATTCAAAATAAAATGTGTTTTTTGTTACAAAAAGTCACTTGCAGTCTACTCTGAAAGGACCGCAACCCACTTTTGGACCGCAACTCACCAGTTGGGAACCAATGTTCTAGTGTAAGGTAGGCATTATTGTTAATGACAGCAAATACAGGTCAGTGTAGTTTCTCTGTATCCTCTGATGTGTAACCTTATGTTCATGTTTCTGTGTTGTACTACCTGATGATTTCTCCATACTCGTCCCATTTGATTCTCTCTTCATGTGTGGGGAACATTGGATAAGACTTTTTGGCTTGTTTGAAGAAGCTGCCTTTACGGCTCCCCTCGCTCTTCATCATCAGGTCGTGGTGTTTGGTCTTCACTGCAGCTGGCTGATCCAGATCGTCATCCATATCACTCTCGTCACTCGAGTCTACATCCACCCTGCAGGCGTATGAAATAAAAATCAGCTGCGTATATACGAGTCAACAACTGGTTTTTGTTGATTTGAGTATAAATGTTGTCTCAAAGTATCATGACTCATCTCCCACTTGCAGATTTCCATTTAAATAGCCTGTTTTAAATATGCAATCTAGAGCACCATTTGCATTTCTGTTGGCTTTTTACAGAATTTCCTGTTTTAGCTTTTAACAGACTGTTAAATTGTATGAATCAAATGCTTTGTTCCACCAACAGGCATGAAAGAGACATCCAACCGTCGAGTACTCGGAAGACCCGTCTCTATTTCTACTTACTCTTTTGCTTGTTCAAGTTTTTTAGCTGCTTCTTTCTTTACTTTCTCCTTTTCAAGGTATTCTTCCAGCTCCTTGCCTTCCAGCTTCACTCTCTTCCTCACCTGTCATCAGGAGAAAAATGAAAGATGGATATGGTGCAAATGATAGGATGACACATTTTGTTGTTCCCTCAGCTGGGGTCTGAATGTGAGAGACAGGAGCTTCCCGTGGGGCAAATGCTGCAGGAAGAGATAAACCCAAACCCTCTGTCATGGTTAATCAGCATCGTGACTGCTGGTCTCACCTCCAGATCCAGCATCGTCTCTCCAGGGTTGTCGATGAGGTAGCGGGCCAGGGTTCCAGGAGTAGTGCGGTAGGTCAGGATGACGGAGTTTTTGGCGTCTTGGCACCACTGGATGAAGAGTTCTCTGGAAAATCCAGACTCGAGGTCTGGCTGGCTGCAAAGCACCACCTTGGGGCTGGGAACCCGGGCCAGGTCTGCCAGACTGTGGCACAGGGTCAAGTGACGGAACTGGAAGGGGTTGTTTCTCTTGTCCTCAAAACACCTCATGAGCTTGTCACTCATCCACTCCACCTGCAGAGAGACAGTCGATTAACAGTCATGACTGGTGAAAAGCAATTTTATGCACAGGGTTCCCACACATTCTACCAATTAATTTCAAAAATATTTCCATACTATTTTTACCCTATGACTCCATTTAAATAGTTTAAGATAGGTTGACCAATATAGCCACACAGCCATAGTTTGTTAACTGAAGGTGCTTTCTACTTGCTAGTTAGACATTCCTGCCATATGCCCACTGCCAATAGACAAGACGTGCACATGCTGGTACTTTGCAAAACGTCAAGGCCGCACCCCTTTTTGGGGCATAGAAAACCAAAGATCATAGAGACGGATTATAGCTTTGATTTTGAGTGTGAACGCCTTGGTTAACCTGCTAAACAACGGCTATTCAGCATCTCCCTGTTTCTCTCCTAATGTGACAGCAGGACTGACGCAATGCTGGTCTGGTCTGTGTGTATCATGTGACAATTCTACAATCATGCAACACAGCACTAAATTTGGAATTAGTAACACTAGGAACACATTTGTGATTTTCATGAGCACCTTTTAAACAATACCCTGACAATATATTCAAGACTTTTTAAAACATTCAGTCAATGTCAAACCATTTCCAAACCTAAAAACAATTCTTCTCATTTCAAAACTTTCCACAAGGTGTTTTATGCACGTGTGTAATCCCAAGTGGTTTGATCAACCACTTGGGATGCACTTTTTCTGACATAATAACATCTTGTCACAATTTTTCTTATCATAGATAAATTTATAGACATATATAAATGCCCAAAATAATATGCTGTCAACACCAGACAAACCAAATACCCACCCAATCAACGAATATCCAAACAGTTAAATATTCGGTTTCAGCCCTTATAATTTGCTGTTACACCGCTAAATCAATGGTACTAAAAATATTATTGTGAACATTTATTGTATCTGCCAAATAAAATGCTGCCAAGATCAAAATCGGAACAAATATCATAATAAAAAACAGTGATTGATACCTGGGACTTTGAGAACTCCACCACATTATAGCTGACATTGTTCAGCAGAGCTAGTGGGTAGACTCCAAGCCCAGCATCCTTTGTCCTCCAGATCTGGTCCAGGAGCTGAGCCAGCTCCAACACACGCCCAGCTGTATCCACGGCAATGAGGACATTACCGTCACCGCGAAGGGTCTCCATTACATTTGCTGCGAGTAAAGAAAAATATAAGAATATCAATGGAATATCTCTGTACAATATACACGGCATATTTTTTTTTTGTACTTTGTACTGTGAACCTCTGTTGTTGTCTTGAACAATTTTGCACATTTCTGCACAAACTGCCACCTCTAAAAGCTGCACTGCTCTTTCATTTTTATTCAGATATATTGTATTTATTTGTCTAGTGTCTTTTTTAGTTTTACAAAAATAGAAGAGAGGCTAAGAAGAACAAAAATGTAAGGGACACAAGGGAATATGTCATGCAGTTTAACCCTTGTTACACATAAATGCTAAAAGTTTGAGATGCAAGAATCTGAAACACAACAAATTATCCTGTTGTTTTTCACACAGTATTAAACAAAAATAACAATAAGAGGACTTTAAAAGACAAGTTGCTCCTTTGAATTTCAATTTTGATGTTGAAACAATACATGATTACATGCTTCACTTGTTAGACCAGTGGGACAAATGACTGCAATATTTTCTAAATGATTACTAACTCCATTGCATAAATATAATGTAAACACATAAATTACCACTACTATTAAGTCTTGTGAAGATTACTTACTGAGAAGCAGCTCATCTCTTTGTTTGCGACGTGGCTGTACATATGTAGCATTAAAGGAGTCTGTGATAAGTAAATTAGGACGACTAATGCTCTCCAAGGTGCAGCCGTTAAGGTGTCTGGAATAAAAAGACAAAATCAAACAGGGAATGAATTAACAGCCAAATAAAAAAAACTAATTCCATTTCATATTAAAGTTCTGTCTGTGCTCACATCTCTCTCTTGTGGTTGAAGTCCACAGCGTAAACAATCTCCTCCTCTCCGTCTTTCACAATTTTCCAAATAGTACCTCCAATCATGTGACCAGCTGGGAGAGGAGTGATGGAAAGACCGTGTCCTTTCCCTGTCAGGTAAAAGTAAAGATATGAAACACTTTAGTAGCTGTGATACAATAAATGGCGGTGACTCCTCCTATACGTGTCTGCAACTAACTCACCTTTCAGATTGACAATCTGAGAGTATTTTAACTGCTGGATTTTATCAAAAGCGCTGTCCACATCGTCGAGGGTGAACAGTGTGAAATCTTCACTGTTGTTTCGTGACTGAGTGGAAAGAAGGAAAGGATTAAGAAATCAATGCTAATCATGCGATCAAGCTCTATTAATAAATGACTTCACATGCATGACATTTCCCATTCCCTCTTCTTACTTGGTATAGATCATACATGAACATTTGCCCCATCTTGTAGACAGGGATCGTAGCATAGATAGTGCAGTTCAGACCCAGTTTCCCCACAGCATATGGCAGAGCTCCCAGGTGTATGGGGTCAGGGTGGGAGAGGAGCACGGCATCGACCTGATGAACATACCTGGCGGGGAAAGTGGACATCACACTTGTTTTAAGTCACAGAAAAAATAGAAAGTGAGGTTATTAGACAATGGATACCAATAGTTACCGTTTCATTGCGTCAATGATGTCCATTGAGAAGTTCTCATCCCAGCCACAGTCCAGGAGGAAGCGGAATTCATCCACCTGCAGCAGGTAACAGAGGGCAGACTCCTCCTGAACCCCTGACACGGCTGTCAGCTTGATAATGGACGTCATTTTTCTTCAGTTGTTTCTCTGAAAGTACAATTAAGTTGGCATGAGGTTATGCTAGCTGCTCTAATACAATGGCTTGGATCATTGAATCCAATCACTGTCATTAACAACAAAACAAACAAAAACATGGATCGATATTGAATTGAAATGGTACCAGACAACAGTTGCGTAAATGAAAGATGCGACTGGCTCCTCCAGAAGTAAGTAAATTACAAGTAATTAAAAGAAATGACAGTTTGGTTGCTAGCCACAGCTAAGTCGCTCTAGCATAGCAACAACGCTAACAAAGTACCCGGCAAAGTCCATTTAGTTAGCATGCTAGCTACATTTAGCTTGTGGATGCGAGTGGCTTGTATCGACAGAGGAAGGTGCAACGTACCAATAAATATGTGATAATATAAATTTCCTCTCGTTGAAACAGAAACACAAAAAATGGTTTGCTATAATTCCAACGTTAAGACATTTTGGCTAGCGTTTTTAGTACACACTTGACTGGCGGACATGTTTGCCGCTGCATCATGTGTGAAAGGTCACAGGAGCGTACCAAATTTTGAGGTGTCAATACAAAATAATTTTATGACAAAACAGCGAATACTTATTTTATCGCACTGTATTTTAATACACATACTTAGATATTTCGAATTAATATGTTGTAACTCATATTATAATCCACAATAGCCAATACGGTAATAATAGTTGTTTTTATTGGTCAAGTAACACCGTCGTGTTTTCCATAGTTGGTAGAGTCCAATGTCCTCTGCTTGGTGAGTGAAGAGCTGAAGGCCACGGCTTGGTGTAAACAGAAGGTAATATTTTACATATTACAACAGCTTGTCTCTTCATTATTGCATTTATTGTACTGTAACATGTTACCTGTTCTAAACACAAAGTAATTATTGCAACCGAGAAACCATTCTCGACGAAAACCTGACAGCTTAGACTGTTGCTAATGCTAGCTAGCTAGCAAACCGATTAGCCAGTCAGTGGTTGTGGTGCAGAAAGTTTGGGTCGAAGTAGGTAAGACAGCTGTATCTCCAGCATTTGTAGCTCCATTTTATGGGTATCTGCAGTTAAATGGTGAAATGATACATACATAGTTTGAGATAATTGTTGTGCTATACTCGCTGCCGTTATGTATAAGGCAGAGCTGCTTAGATAAGTCAATTTATCAGGATTGGAGAATACCTTGACCTAATAGCAATTAGCTCAGAGCTCTGCCAGACAAACATCAGCAACAGTAATTATTCTAAACAACCTCTCACTCTCTATTATGTCCCTGTCAGCACAGAGGCTAAAAGGTGTCCACACAAATACGGTCGCACAGGACTAAAAACACGTGTTTAAATGCTGTCATTACTTATGATTTGTTATATAATTTTAGTTTTGGGTGGAGGGTGGATACATACAACCCTCTTTTTCTCGCTGTTCACAGTATACCCACCAAACAATCAAAAGTCCTTGCAATACATGTACATGTTTACCCACTTCCTCCTTGGTAACCTACCCATCTACCTAGTGGCACACCCACCTCATCTGCTAATATTAGACCACTGTGCAGACCCCAGCAAAAATCACATCATCATTTATGTTTCTTTCACTGAAAATAAAAAGCAAAATGTGCCATTCTCACTAAAATCGCAATTCCTATTGCCACAGCTGTAAAAAAAAAAAAAAAAAAAAAAATCACAATATGAGTCTTAATTTTATATACTTTATTAAATTCAGTTTTTTCACTCCGTTGTCAATTACACACAGGTCCAAACACAGACATGCACAAACAGGACCTATACATGCACTAAGTGGAGAGATGTCAGAGTGAGGGGGCTGCCCATGACAGGTGCCCCGAGCGACGTTGGGGGGGTTCAGTGCACTGATTTCAGTGTCCCTGGACTAAATCCACAGATGTTTATTTAGTGCTTCGCAGAGCAACCGATTGGATCTGGCTTAGGTTATCTGAATCAGGTTAATTGCCAAATAGGTCTTCATTTACAAGGATTTTGCTCTGGTGTATTGGTGTAGAACATAAACATAGTAAGAGAAAATTAAACTAAAAAACAAGTAGACATAAATATATGACATAATTAAGTTATAATCAAAACATAGAAAAATAAATAAATAAAAATTGTGCAGAAATGTGAAAAAAATGTACCAAGGAGTGGCAAGAAGTTATTCAGCACATGTAATAGCAAGATAATGTAATCCTGGCCTTGTGTCATGTGGGTACATTTATGTATTCAGCATGCTTTGTAATGTCAGTGTTGCACTCGTTTGTTACAATAGGCTGTCATTACCAGATCTGCACTGCAGAGAACCTACAAAAAAATGTCCTGAGTTTGACTAGTGATGTCATACTTTTTAAACTTACTTTAATGATTCCAGTCTAAACCATGTGGGGAATGATGCAGGACCATCACTGTTCTACCCAGCTTAGTCTTGGCAAGTGCTGGAAACATCATTAAGTCCAAACTGGTGGAAAAGATTTCCGCACATGCTCTGATGAAGGTCCAACAGACTGGAAGCTCAACAATAAAGTGAAACACTGCATAGATGTAAGCTTGCGTAAATCTTTTCTGCAACTGCAAGCATGTGGGGAATAAAATGTGGCAGCATCAGTCCCCTCTATCTTACTGTAAGCATAACTGTTTTAGATCAGAGTATAAAATCAGTGCCACCGAATGTGTATGACAGCGTGTCTTCTGCTTATTCCTGTAGGAACCATGGTCAACTTTGTAGCACTTGCCCGGGAGCATTGGGTGAACATCTTGGTGCCGATGGGCTTTGTGTTTGGATGGTACCTTGACAGACAGCAGGACCAGAAGCTGACGGCTTTCAGGAACAAAAGTGCTTTGTTCAGCAGGTAAGGATAAAAAGCAATCTCTCACCTAACAGTAAAGCAGGTCCCTCTAGGTTGTCAGTGAATTAAGGCTCAGGTGGTATTTGTTCCAAAGATGTTTGATAATGATTCTTCAACTTCATACCCACAGTTTAAACTAATTACTATGCATACAAGTCAGCAGAATGCAGGTGCAACACTCAGCTAATAGCTTCCCAATATACAGTTAGTCCACTTTGGAAAACCCAACCAAACATTTATTAGATGGCACCCTAAACATAAAATGTAATTTGCAGTTTTTATGTTTGACTGTGATAGCAAGCATTAAAAAAAAGGTATCTAACAGTCACTGCTCCTCTGAATGTAAGCTTGTCATCTGTTCTCTTTTAGGGAGCTGAAGCCTGGTGAGGAGGTGACCTGGAAGTAGATTCCCCCTACCTGTAATGTGTCCTGCTGTCATCTGTGGTGTGAATGACCCTCAAATCAGAATATTTAAGAAGATTCCTGTATCTCTGTTTTTGAGTTGGATCTCCCAATAATCCCAATAATTTAATTTTTTGAGTTGCATCAACTGATAATAAACATGCCCTTTCTCAACAAAATCATTTGGTACTTGATGGTGATTTTAAATACATAACACATGACATCACTTCATTTTCAAATATGGTTTATTTAGTGCTGAACAAAGAGCAAAATGAGTTGGTTAGCATAACAATACTTGAGACAAGAAGTCTTTCTGCTGTGAAGACCTTTTATTTTATACAAAGGTAATTTGAATCTACTCATGCAGTCAGCATGACTGAAGAATATGTGGCCACTACAGAGGTTCTGCAGTGTGGATAATCCCCCTCTCAAAAAGCAGCTCAGCTAAAGCGATCTGTGGAGAGAAAAAAAACATGAGGAACAACTCAAACCGCTAATTTCACATCAACACAACCTCAAATATGAATCATGGAAATGTTAGATGGCCTCCCCTCTCCCAAAACACGACTGCACAGAGCAGAAACAATGCCTGACTGTTCAAGCGGTGTCACATCTCAGCACAGATCATGTAACAACGCACCCTGTCCTCTGCAGAATCACATGGGAAACTTCCTACTGTCACAAATTTGGGATATGAATGGATCAGAAACTCCATGGCATCTGTGTGCTGAAAGGAAAACAATCATTAGACGGTGACAACATCTTTGAGACACCAAGTGATTTTCGCTGATCCTCCAAATTTACCTCTGCTTTTATTTCAAAACTCTTGGGCTCCTCTTTGTGGTACACTCTGGAGTTGTCTGTCGTGTAGTAGAGATGAACAGCTTCTCCATCACTGCATAACCTGGGAAGACAGAAGGCTAAGCGTCATTGATTTCTCTTGACAACATACAGTCAAAGACAAAATACTCCACATCGTTAACAGTAAATTCCAAAACTGCTGTTCGTGCAATACAAAAGTTACCTGGCACATCCGGCACGCAGCAGTCTAACTCGGGTCTGAGTGGTGATTTGTGCACCTCCGTCTATAAGCTGCCCGCCCTCCCACCTGGTTGAAACTCCTTGCACACTGCTGGCCAATTCCTCTGAGGGAGATGGCATGAAATAGTTAGAGTCAGAAGCATCACGTATCCCGAGACTGTCCTGTTCAATTAATTTTTTTCTGAATTAACTGAACTGAAAGTGAGTTAATTCCCAGGCATCCCTCATGTACCTGGTGTGAGCATGGGAGGAAGGCAGTCATGGAAGAAGTCTCTGGCTTTCTGATCCACGGCAGCATCGACCGGGGCGTAAGCTGTTAGCTTCTTCATCAGAGTCTCGATACGTGTGAAGAATTTTGTCCTGCGTGGGTCGTCCTACACACACACACACCCACACATTAGAAGGACTTGAATCATTCATGAGTAATCATTGAAAAGCCAAGGATGGTGATGGCGATGGAAAGTGGCATGGAAATACAAAGCAACAGCTGAATTACCTTGTCAGAGTTCTGCACTCCCATATATGTCAGATAATCCAGAGGTAAGCCCTGTCTGAACTCCACATCCTCTTCCATTGCTATTTCCAACGCTGCTGGAACCACCTGAGAAAAAGGCAGACAATGCTTCAAATATGGATGTTGCTGCAAAGATGGTAGAAATTCTAAATCATGGATGCTTTACACATCTTCAACCTGGCAGCACAGATCTATACAATCAGCACAGTTTGAAGGTGGACACCCAAGATTAGTGTCACCAATTCAGTATCTAACCAAATGTCTGCCCCTCTGTTCCTGATATATGATGTTGAATAATGTCCAGACGTCATAGTGAAGTTGACCTTTGACCACCAAATTCTAATCAGGTCATTCGCACATGTAAAAGCTTTCATGTAGAGAGCTTTGATCAGAGAGTATCACCTTGTGCAGCAGATCCCCCCAGCTGTTCTTCTGGTAAGAGGAGATGGTGATGTGGAGCGAGTGAGCATCTGGAAGGCAGTCGCCCTGGTGGATGAATCCTCGGGGGAAGTAGAGGAGATCCCCGGCCTCCAGCACCACTTCCAGGATCGGCTTTCCGATGACTGCCTGATCAAAGTTTTCTGGAGAGGAAATGCAAAGCAGTCACGGCTGAGAAACAACAGCTGTCTGCGAACACGGTTTACCAGCTCAGAGGATATCATGAGAGTGGTCGTCCATAGTAGTGGTTTAGATATTTTTGAAGACCTGAGAGTCTTTCGCCGACTCCAGGAAGTCTGAAGGTTAAAATACTGCAGAGGATGTTTGCACTCCAATGTTAGACACAGCTGAGTGATGTGTGAAATGTTCTGTATAAGGCTGAATCATTGCTCTGTTACTTTAAGTTTCCAGTATGTCTCTGTCAACTTTTTTGTTGCCCCAAGTAGGTGCAGTTTCACAGCAGTTCCAAGACTTGTAAAAATGAAATAAATATTTTTTACTCACCACTTGAAAATACAGCCAAGACCTCATCTTCTGTCCTGCAAAAAGTCAGAAAAACTACTTTACAGTGTGTCTCTCTGCATCAATCCCTCACTTATTTACTAATTTTACATCAAGCTATCGAGGAAACATTGTGAGGTGCACAGTGAGCAACATATGGTCAATGTACAGCATAAAAAGCTTTTCCAGCCCAAAACCCGTGTGAATTTAACTTGTGCTACTCTTAAAAGCTTCCTCATGGTGTCTTACCTCGGGTTGTACACCCTCCAGTGCTTCTTCCCCTCCAGCTGAACCACAAACGCCTCAATGTCGTCATAATGTGGAGCAAAGCCTTGTGTTCCAGGTGGCGTCAGGTATCTGGTTAAAGGAAAAGCACACATTTAAAGCAAACTGACAGCATCCGGAAAGGCTTCCATGGTGATTGCTGTCCCAAACACTTACACGTTGGCTCCTGCCATGCTGCCAAAGTGCTCTTGGAGGATGGACAGCACGCTCCACACTGTGGAGGAGAAGGCCTGGGGATTCAGCATGCGCAGTGAGCAGCCACTCTAGGAACAGAGATACGACAGTGACTACTAATGTGCCATGAGAGCGCTGTGCAGATGGTACACTCATACTTTTAATGCACTTAAAGTAAAATGACTTCTAGCTTGCAGCACAGAATATATTAAAATGAATAAACCGCTTCATATATATAAAAATACATCTAACTGCTTTTTAATGGAGGCGGTCCTGGAAGGTTTCAGAGTGAGGAGAAACTTTAATGATCTCCATTGAGGAAACTGACGCAGCTACAGATGCAGAATCACAGTGATGGTGTGTTGCAAATAATAAATCACATGCTGTATACAAATCTCAGCGTGGCCTTACCCCATAGAAGTCCCACACAGTGTACGGCAGAGCTCGCCCTGGAGGATTGTGCGTCTCCCTCTTGCCATTAGTGTAGCTGGTGACGTCCAGGTTGACTCCAAACTGAACATCCTCCTTAAATTAAACAACACAGACGTGTAGTTCAGCGTGACAGATCAGCTATCAAAGAGCATAATGCAACACATGATAAAATCTTACATGTGCTCACTGGAGAACAAATCTGGGCACATAGCTACTAGAAAGAAAATAAGACTAACATCTATTATAAATCAGTTCAAAACTATACAAAAAGGATATTTTTGGCAGATATATAGATGAGGAAAGGTTGTGTTAGAGGAGTGCTTATTTATTTTACAACACTGGGTGGTACTTGGACTGTAATTAACCTGCGTTTAATTGGGTGGTAAATAAACTGGGGATAGTTGTATATCAGTTGTAAATACATTTGGGAATCTGTTGAAATGATATAAAAGAAGTTTAAAAGAATAAATTTAAGAAAGGGGTAGGGACATATAAATTTTACTTCTACCTACAGTACTCCTTTTCAGACACTGCTATCTTTGTCTTGTTTTTTATTATGCTTTTTTAGTTTTTGGTGTGAAATAAAGTCATTCATTCATTCAACAAATAAACAGGAAATGTACAAATAAACAAAACACCATAATAAAACAAAATTAGGCACATAAAGGAACAATAATATTAACTTCCTGTTGTGTTTCTTTCTTTATATAAGTTTTTAAAAATGAAACCAAATTTCATAAAACCTCCTGTATTACTATTTGTCTGTGTGATTACAGATTTAAATGCCAATGTTGGAAATTAAAGTTAACCATTCGCAAAAATCAGGCTTTGTACAACTCTTCCAGTGGTGGAGATCAGTCCTTGAGGTACAAATAAAGTCTGCCAATGCAAGTCTAACTTTTGGTATAAGAGATATCTCCAATTAAACCCAACTTTTGTCTTGTCAGTTATGCGCCCAGTCACCAATACGTTTCTTAACTTGTTTCCAAAGAGGAAAAACATCCCCACATTAAATAAAGTACCTTCATTTTTACACTTTCATTCACGAGTCCAATGATTATAATCAGAGCTGCAACAATTAGTCCATTAATAGATTCATCAATTGAGGAAAAATGAATTGGCAACTGTTGCGATCATTATAGTAAATGTAGAAATTTAGTCTTTTTTTGAAGCAAACATTTGCAGATTTCTTGCTTCATGAATATGAAAATGTAATACTTTTTTGTGTGAAATCTTGTGTTTAATTATGAGCCTTCATCATTTGATTTGAGCCTGTTTTGGGATGAATATAAAGAGGATGAAAAGATTATTTGTGATTTCCCTTCACATTTTTTAGCGGTGGGCATTAGCTGCCTTAATAAGTCTATGCTACAATACGTAATAATAAACTGAACAGCTTTGGATTTTTGGACTGTTGGTCGGATAAAACATGGATGGCCGTTTTCCAATTGAATGTATTGGTGGTTTGATCCCTGACATGTACATGTGGAAGTGTCCTTGTGCAAGATACTGAACACCAAACCCCAAACTGCTCCTGATGCCTGCGCCATCGATGTGTGACTGTGTGTGAATGTTTATCTGATGAGCAGGTGGCACCTTGTATGGTAGCCTCGGCCATGAATGTATTAATATGTGTGTGAATGGGTGAATGGTGCCTGTAGTGTAAAGCTCAAGAAATTATCTTTTGTTGCAGCCATAATGATAACAACAACAATAATGGTGATGATAACATATCTGGCAAAATCCAACACAGGTGGGGAGACTGTAAATAAAGTGGTGACGGATGAGGTGACGTTTCAGATCCTTACCTGTCTTAATATGCGATCAAACTCTGCCGTGGAGAACAGTCCCTTGTAGTAATCTGGATTTTTACGTTGAACCAAAATGGGCTTCTTCTCCCACACGTCCCTTTGGACGGAGAAAAGATATTAGCTGCTGAATATTCCAAGAAGAAGAGGAGACATTTTGGTTTTCCTGTCCTGTTGTCATTTTGGATTTAGCATATATATTAACTCTGAATGCACAGACAGAAAGACTGCCGACACACTCATCCATACTTGAAGAAGGTCTTGGCAGGGATGGGGTTGATGAGCCACTGGAACAGCTTGCTGGCTCTCTCCCTGCTGTTGTTGACTTTAGTGAGGTCAGACAGCAAAGCATCCAGAGCCTCCCCATCTCCATTCACACACTCCTCTTCCTGCAAGAGAAAGAATTAATACTTGAGGGGATTTCAAAAACAACGTGACTTTTCATGGATGTGAAATTAGCACCCTATGGCACCTATCTTAGTATCTTTGCAGCAGGTGCACACACTCACCTCTGTTAATCCCTTTGGGCTCTCCTCTCTTTGTGCAGCCTTCATGAGCTTCTTTCGCATCTTCTTCCTGTCAGGCTTTAACTGAGCTTTACCTGTGTTCACCTTGTTGGCGCCATTCTCCTTTTTCCTCTTCTTCTTATCCGCTACCTGGAACACCACACGAGGTAAACACAGGGATAAACACAGTGCAGATACACAGTTAGCCCGAAGAAGTGAAAGGAGAGATAGCATGGTTTAATACTTGCAGCAGGACTGTGCTGGACTCAGTAACTTACAGTCTGTCACAGAGCAGAGCACGAGCCATTAAACCAGATTACGTCACATTATTTTAATATCATCTACCTGCAGAGGAGACTTGGTGACAGGAGCAGACACTTCTGTTGTTAAGGTTTGATACAAAGCAAAAGCTGACATGTGTTTTCGCTCCATGATCTAGATTGACGTCATCACCCGGCGACTGCTGGAGTCTAATCTTCTACGGCTGTATTATGTACAATTGCGCCCTAACGGGCTCACTACTGCCACCTGTAGAGTGGTATTACAAGCTGCAGCCCACTCAAGACATTATATTATATTATATTATATTATATTATATTATATTATATTATATTATATTATATTATATTATATTATATTATAATAATTGTCAAGTTGTTTAACAAATACAAGCAAACAAAAAAATAATAACACAGTAGGGAGTACGTGAAAAAGTTTGTGATAAAATTGATTAATTGATTAATTACTTAATTAATCAATAACGATAATAATAATAATAATAATAATAATAATAAACAAACAAGTAGCCTACAAAAAACTACTTAAGATATTAGCATATATAGTAGATTATTTAATCATAAATATATATTTTTCAAGAGCAAGATGGTCCATCATGTCAAAGTTGTTACCTAATTAATTTCCTTACTGTTAACGACTGAAGTGTAATGATTCATCTGCAAACAAATATTAATTTATTACATTTCTGTTGACAGATCACACCTACGATAGGTATGTTTTGCTTGATATTAACAAACAGAAAAGTAATTTCTTTCGGTTCACTTTTAAAGTTGAACCTCACTCACTTGGTCAGTTAACTTTTTGTATACATCATAAAGGGGCTGTTAGTTTAATGTGTCTTGTTGTCAGTTTCTTCAGTTAAGCTCTTCTTATGCTATTTTCCAGATCCTCATAATGGTAAAAATGTATTTCATGTCTTTCAGATTATCTCAGCAAATGATCAGTTTTGTAGTTCTGTACATTTACATTATACTTGTTTGTGTTCTTTGATGAGCTGTTTTATAAAAGTTGCTATATGAGCAAAAGATATATTATGTAACACAGTACTGAACACATATGAAAATAAGAATAAATAATCAAAAGCTTCCTGAAGATGTCGGTGTCCTTGCCATCTGTAAGACTCTCGTATTTTATGTGATTCAAACCAACAACACTTACACAATATAAAACAAATAAAAACAATAACAGTAATGAATAAATTATAAAAATCACCAATTCTCACAAAAGATGAAATTTTGAGATCTTGACCTTAAAAGTTTATATTTTTGATCAAATACAGGGTTTTTTAAAGAAATGTTATTTTACAGAAATACATGATTATATATACTATTATAAATTAAAAATATATATTACTGCATTAAAAGCAATTTCTCCTCTCACAGGGAATCTGAAACGATCCCTGTAAAATAACTCTGTATCACCAGACATCCACTACACCAGTGCATTAGATATTCATATCAAATACACACTGTAAAAAAGTGGTTTTTGTCATAATTCAAGCATGCTGTATGTATCCACTGGGTATACGGACATATCTGCCCGTGCATATGCCTACCTCATGTATAACCTATGTTTTTTCCCCTCTCTTCATAGGACTGAATTCTTTATCTTCAGGGACTGTTCATGATTTATTTATTTATGTATCTATTTATTTTTGGCCCGGGGAGGGGGCATACAACTTCGATTGTATTTATTTTAAATACCCTGTGAATCCCCAAAACCAACAGCACGTTGAAAGGCATTTTTCCTCCTTCAAAAATGACCCAAATTACACTTTTTTTTTTTTTTTTTTTTGTCACAGCCAGACACTGTAAAAACAGAAATTATTGTTGGATTTTCAAATTCTGATGGGTCTTGAACACATCATGTACAACGTGAAAAAAAAACATTACGAAATCTGAGCTTAAGATAGAGATATTTAATTATGATATCTTTATTATATATGTCTTGTTTTAAATTTCACTAAATTTAAAATGTTTGCACTAATTAACCAGCATGAATGACAAGGGTGAGAAATCAAGGCTATTTTATTCCAACTCCAGGATTTTCCTCTTCAACTTTTAACTCCCAAACATCAAAGGGTATATGTTTTTAATCCCTAATGACTAATTTATGGTGGAGGGAGGGTCATGCATTTTCCCCAGTCACCCAGTTTCAGTGAGGGTAAAAAACACATAAAACAAATAAATAATAATAATAATAAAATTGATCACAAAAATAAGAAAACAAAAATGAAGTCACACCCCAGCCACCTCCTTCTCTGATAAATAAATTCTTATTAATAAAAATTATTTTTTAGCTACAGTATCTCACATAAGTGAGTACACCCCTCCCATTTTTGCAAATATTTCATTATATCTTTTCATGGGACAACACTACAGAAATGACACTTTGATATAACTTAAAGTAGTCAGTGTACAGCTTGTATAGTAGTATAGATTTACCTTCCTCTGAAAATTACTCAAAACACAGCCATCAACATCTAAACAGCTGGCAACATAAGTGAGTACACCCCACAGTGAACATGTCAAAACTGTGTCTGAAGTGTCTATATTTTGTGTGCCAACCATTATTATCTAGCACTGCCTTAACCCTTTTGGGCATGGAATTCACCAGAGTTCACAGGTTGCTTCAGGAATCCTCTCCCACTCCTCCATGATGACATCATGGAGCAGATGGATGTGAAGACACCTTGCACTACCCCACCTTCAGCTTGAGGATGCCCCACAGGTGCACAGGTGAGTTTAGGGCTGGATACATACTTGGCCAGTCCATCACCTTCACCTTCAGCTTCCTCAGCAAGGCAGTTGTCATCTACTAGGTGTGTTTTGACAACTGCCTTGCTGAGGAAGCTGAGGAAGGTAAATCTCTACTACTGTAGAGATTTACTGTACAGCTGTACACTGACCACTTTAAGTTATATCAAAGTGTCATTTCTATAGTGTTGTCCCATGAAAAGATATAATGAAATATTTGCAAAAATGGGAGGGGTGTACGCACTTATGTGAGATACTGTATATGCCTTATCTGTGTATGTACATTGACAACACACTTTGTGAAACTGATTCTGATAGTCGCCATTTTGACCACTAGGTGGAGCATTTCCCCAATATTTCCTGTGCTCGAGCTCCACGGTTAATCAACACCGTTTCCCATAATGCTTTGCGGCGTGCTGTCGGTGCTGTTTGTCCAGCCGTCGCTCCAACAATGCAGCTTTTAATGGTGCTGTGAGCGGTGCGAACTGAAAACGCAGCAACACCGCAGGCTTGTCCGGTCACTGTAGTCGTCCACATTTTAACACAGCGACATTTGGACGGTTTGACAAACCTGCCGCGCGGCCGTGACTCAGTTTTTAGGACATCCTGGACTCTTGTGCTGTGGTGAGTAGCTGCTGAAGCTAACGTTGGTCTGTCTGCCACTGTAGTGGAGAGTAATGCATTTTGTTGTGACCGTTGCTGGCTAGCAGGCTAGCTAATTGGCCAGATGAGACATATGGCCCCTTGTGTCTTCCCCCCCTGCAAACCCCCCTGTCCATATTTAGTTAATACTACAGCCGTGTGTCCACTTGTGCTCACTGGGATTTATATTAGGCATTTCTAAGAGGTGTAAATGTAAAAGGTTGGTAGTTTTTATAAAGACTTTGTTGAGTCGTACAGTATAGCCGCTGTAAGTCGTGAGTGTGTTTTGCTTTGATCTCGGCAAAGGCACACGTCAACCAAGCCGGTGTACTCGATGCTTTGCCTAATCTAAGTAGTCTGTACACGACTGCCGAAACACATCAAACCTTTAACTACATATTATTTAACCACCATTTGATTGTCAAACCCACAACCCCCAAAAATGTGCCGCTCTTTTATAAGGAGTAAATGTCACGCCGAACTCCATTAACAAATCTGGCAATTTAATGTCGACGTGCTCATTGGCGACCACGAATACTTGCATGATTACGCGCTGATTATGAAAGCCATAATGAGCTTCTCGTTAAGTCAGCATGCTTTAATACACCGCCGATCTGTTCTGCGACACACTAGTTATTATACCTTACATTATTGCCTGTAAACTATAATAGCTGCCATTAATATTGATGACATAATTATTAAATTACACATTTAGAAATGGAGGCTCTGATTGCTGTGTTCAGATAAGGTCTCTTAAAATACACGTTTGAATGTTGCTCTGTCAGTCATGCTGCACCTTTGCCATTGAGCAAAGTAGCATTAACTGCAATAATATATTTGCTATGATAATCATAGTGGGTATTGATTGTGTCTCACACTTGACTCAGTGTTTGTCCTGTTATACAGTATTGATTTCCTATGGCATTGTTTAAAATGCAATAAGAAGTTGCTGCAAAATGTTTTATGTTATTTTTTTTTTTTGACTAAATCATTGATTACACTACCTGGTTATATAAAGAGTAGACTAAAATAGCACCCAAAATCTGATCATCACAACAACATGAAGGCAGGATTAATTGCAGGGCCTTATTAGACTGCTTTAGCTAGTCGTTCCTAATAAACTGGAGACTGAGTGCAGATGTTGTGTAATTTGCAATGTGGCATTCAACCAATGACTAATGAGACAGGGGAGCTTAGCACAACCCAGAGAGTATGAGCTGAAGGATGAGGGTGTCAGCCTCCTATAGATTTGGGAAATAGACCCCAGCAGCCTATATTACAGCTGGGTTTAGCATGCTTGTTGCTGCACTGAGGTTACGGCCCAGGGCACTACTTTTACAGCATGCTTCAGTAACCAGTAAATCAGCTTCGGACTTTATTACTTAATAGCGACCTTACTAGAGCTGCTGGCCCAGAGCTGTGTGGTCAGTTTATTTGTGGCTGCATCATCAGAGCATTCCTTAGTGCATTTCTACTTGACAGAAGGATGCTCTTGTCAAATCACTTAAAACATCGTAGTCAAATATCTTTGTTTCTTTACACGTTGTTATTTATGCATCTCAATGTCTGAAACTTGGTGGGAAAGCAAAGTTGCTGAGCACGAACATATGCAGCGTCCTGAATCTGATGATGTAGAGAAAACTAAAAAGGGACTGCAAAATACTCACCTGATGTATAGAGACAGCAAAAGTTTTAGAGTTCAGATTTCACATCGCTGTCTGTTTTGTGGGTTTCAAGCCACTGCTCATCACTTTTAAGTTATGATATCAGGTATATTTGTCATGTGTTATTATATTTCTGGGCATCTGTGTGAGATGTTCAGGACAGTTTCCAGACAGCGGTGTAGTTTTTCTAGGTCAGTTGCCTGTGAATGTATCACTGCAGATGCTAGTGTTGATTATAGCTTAGTGTTTTAATGGAGGCATTCTTCTCTCTTGTATTTGCTTCCTGCTGAGATATAAACAACAGGAGCGTGTTATTTCAGTGTTTGAAATAGTCAACTAAATAAAAGAGGTTTGTTAAGAGCTGTCTTTACAACCCTGAAATAAAAAGCCTTCATAATAGATTTAATCTTTGCCCATCTACTTAACAAATTAAAAAAAGATAATCTTGAGCCAGTTGTATGATTTGAACTTCGCCCTGCAATGGTTAGACCGGACCACAGCATGCATTAATATGGACTGTAAGGGGCATTGTGTATCCCACTGTGGACAAGGATATTGATCATTCTCTCATACAGGCGTGATTACCATGCTGTCTCTGAGTGATTTTTTTTTTCCTCTCCCAGTGGTCACGTAGGACTCAACAAATCCCACAATGCAGAATAATGACAAAATCAGCGTTTCATTATGTGACAAGGTGCCTGTAGATGTGCTGCCCTCATTAAATACTTGGACGCCTGCCCAATGCTCCAATTTTCTGAATTTTTCATACGTGCAGGGTCATTCTAGTGCCGTGATTTAGTAGTATTTGAGTAATGTAATATATTTTGGCCTGCGACAGATGTTGATAATTGGGGGAAAAAAAATCCTATTGCACTGCTAGATAGCATTTGAAAGGCATTTTCTTGCAAATGAAATCTCCAGTTGGGTGCTGCTAATGAAATATAAACAAGTGGCAGTTTCAAATTGATTTTTTACCACATTATTTCAAAGACCTCTAATTGGTATTTTTACAATAACAATGTGGTAAATGACAATGTGAAAGCAGCTGCTCACAGTCATGAACTTACTGAGCGTGAATACCCAAATCTGCAGCTCCTCTTAACAAAGCTTTAAAATGAGTTTCATGTCATTGTTAAGCCGTCTGGCCTGGACTTCATCGTTCTGATTCACCCCCATGGGCTTGTTTTCGGCCACAGCAGGCAGATGTTTTCAGCAAAAAGCTCTTAAAAACCCCTTGCACACTACCTGTTCAGCACCAGACAGACGGCAGACACCTTTTGCGACTAGCTGGTGAACATAGCAGAGTATTTAGCAGCTATAGAGCCAGATGTTTTCCCTCGGGAGTTAGTAGGGACCAAAAATAGAGCTGCCCTCAAGTGGCCGAAAGATCAGTTAGTGCAGGTTTAACGAAGTCTAGTATGTGTACGAGATGTAGGCCTATGAGGTATCATCTGCCAACATCCCACAAAGGATTCATAGAGGACACTTTGAAAGGTTACAGCAGGAAAAGCATAGGTGTAGCCAATAACATTATTGATGCTCTGTTCTATTGAGCTGTCCCAGTAACCCTTGTCAGTGAAGCACCATGCACAATACCAGTGCTCTGGGACATGTTAACAGTTTATTATGCGAGTAGAACGTGAGCTAAAAGTGACAAAAATTCCCTCCATCTGTTGTCAGAGGTCACTGATAGAAGGTGCCAGTACACCTGGATAATATAAGCTACATCCACACTAATTCATTTTCATTTTACAACACAAAACTACTGCAACTAAGTGGCAACTTCTGGGGCTAAAAAATGAAGCCAACAAACTGGAGTCACTCCTTGTAGACCCCCATGTTAAAATGCTTAACTCTACAGCAGAAATAAGCATGTTTACAGCCTTTTAAGAAAAACAGTTCTCAGCTCATGACAACTGCGTGGGGACTGAATTTTTTTACTATTCACCTGTTTGCATTTTCGTAAAGCTTAAGGTTACATATATTTAAAGGCAGGCTGCTATGAGTGACAGGCTGTCCGGCGATAGTGTCCTCGGCTTCTGACTCAGATCCACCCCTCGCTCCTTCTCAGTGCCAGCCTCTTGCCCAAATATGGTCACTTCTGGCTGCAAATAACCAAGACGCCGACATCCGTACTGCCAAACTTGAGCCTTCAAATCAGGAGTCCACAAACCAGCGGGTGACATCATGGTAGCTACGTCCAATATTTACACTGTCGATGGTTTACGTCTAGTGTCCACACTGCTCTGGTGTATTTGAAACCCAAAAATGGAGACTTTTGAAAATGCTACTGAACCTTTACAGTTTGTGTTTTAGTCTGGACATGCGGAAACAGAGACTTTTGAAAATGATGACACAGACACCCACGTTTGCTTCACGATTGGGTCTTATTCGTCATGAAGTTTCTAGCCACAACATTATAGATACACCTTCATATCTTGTGTGATTTGATTCTTCTTGTGTGCGTACTCCTTTCCCATTGAAATGGTGTCCTCTGGTGATGGATAATGCTCTGAGTGCTGCTCAAATATGTCGCCATATTTGCTTTGCAACAAACTCCTAATCATTGTTTTCTGTCACCATGACTGCCATATACTCATGTTTTACTTTCAGTAACAGTTCTAACTCATCGTTGGTCCAAGCAAGGAAATCTCTGGCCTTACCTCCATAGTATTTTCTGTAGCTAAACAACCAACCCCAGAGTAGGCAATCTACTTCCCATTTACACCAGCACCACGTGCCCAGGGTACATAAATGGTCATGTGATATGCATTTTCAGGCATGTTAGTATGGACAGGGTTTTTTCTGAGACAGTGCTAAAACGCTTCATTTTAAAATGCCGTTTTGCAACAAAAGCGTGTTTATGTGGGTGTAACTATAGTGTTAAATATGATCAGTTGACCCGACTCTCATTGTTACATTGCGATGTAGAAGAAGTGCTAATTATGTTTTTGTTGTTCAAGTGCAAAAAGCTGTCTGAAAAACAGCTGTAACACTTGGCTGTTTTTAACAGTTACCCTAAAATGTGTACTTAATAGTGTGATTTGGCAGCCAGGACAAAGACAAGCCGGTCAGGGACAGTCAATAGACTTTAGTTCTCCAATCAAAGATTACTACGATAGAATTAAATGCAGTTCAAAGGCCTTTATCTTAAATCGTTTGGCTGACATGTGGTGTTGTAGGAATGTGGTTTGATGTTGCAGCGCACTACTACTTTAGTATCAGGGATGGAGTGTACCTCTTTACTGCAGCCCTGAATTATGGTTTTAGTCTGATAAAATTTCACCGTTGAGAGTGAGAAAATTTGGCTGTGGTGTTGAGCATTGAGGCTAGGGCATTAAGTGCCACGTCCTTGTAATGAGGGTATGGATGAATCACCAAATGGAGCCGCTGACTCTTGACTTTCATTCTGTCAAACTGTCCTGCTCTCGTCTGAGAAAGCGCAGAGGTTCAACTCCACTTGAATAGCCGAGTGTTCCCGAGCTCTTCTACTCTAATGAACATCTGGTTGAAGAGGCCACATTAACCAAGGACAGCTTGTTCTGTATGTTTATTGAATAACAGCAGGATGTTTTTTTTCAATATTACTGCACAAGGGGAGAGAGACAGAAATGAATGGCGTGAATAAAAGTTCTGACTGGAACAGATGTGGCAGCTCGTAGCAGCGAGAGCAGAAAAACGCTGGGAAAAGAGCGAGAGATGGCAGTACTAGTTTTTACTTTTGGCACAGTAAGCAAACAGCAGCGCTCCGTGCCATGCCTGCGAGTCGAGCAGTAGGATTTCTCGGCTAATTCATTTCCCCAAGCAGCAATATTTCCTCAAATAGAAGCACCATTAGCTTACCTTCAGTGGACCTCAGTTAGTGTATGTCACTGTCAAACTCAAGGTAAGTGCTTTATGTTAAAAATAAACTTTGCAGCGAGGCGCAAGTGAATATTTGATTGTCAGTGCTTTCTTACAAACAAATCACACAGCAGAACATATCCTGTGAAAAGGGGTGCAATCACTGTCACAATGAGGCCATCACATTTTTATCTCCCTGATTTATTTTTTATTCCAGACAGTGACGAGTTTGATCAGTGCCCCCTACACAATCCTGCCACTTGTTGTTGACATGCCCGGTGTGTTTGTTCAGGCCAAATGGACATTAACAACATGACTTAAAGTAGTGTGAATGCCCTACGCTGACACTCAGGTGCAATCTCTTTTGGGGTGGTGCATTGCAATCATTCTCCCATGTCAGGGGCTAATCACCCTGGCTCCCCTCCCACAATCCATCAGTGTCTGGAGGACGAGGCTTGCGGGGTTCTGGCAGCTGTTGTCGGGCTGAGTCAATCTGTTATGGTCGACGCCAGCATGCACAGGAGGGGGAGAGGAAGAGCTCTCAGGAGGACACAGCAAGCGAGGCTGCTGCCACTGCTATGGAAAGATAACAAGAGGATTTATTTGTTAGGAGGGCAGGATTTCAGTGCTTGTGTGTTAATTTTGCCGTGTTACCCGCTAACTGTTTTCCCTGTAAAATATGTGCAGGGGAAGGCCAGGTTGAAGGATATTACAGACACAATATTATAGCAAGACAATTAGGCGATGGACAGAAAATTAATCGGCAACAATTTTGATTATTGTCGATAATCTTTTGGTCATAAACAGGTTGAAACGCCAAATATTTTGTGGCTGCAGCCTCCTCAAAGTGAGGATTAGCGGCTTTTCTTTTTTATGTCTTCATAAATTGAATTTCTTTATGTTTTTGAATGTTGGTCAGACAAATAAGACATTTGAAGCCGTCACCTTGCATTCTGATGGACACGTTTTGTATCATTTCATAGACTATTTTGTGGCATTTCATAGACTGGACATTGAAACAATTAATTGGGAAAGTAGTCATTAATAATACAATAAAAACAATTGCTTGTTGCAGCCATTAATGATACAGTTATGTAGTGTAATAGCTTAAAAACTGGAACCAAAATTGATTTAAGTGCATGAACTTCTCCTGTGCCTAGCTCGTAGAGTCCATGTAAGCTCTTCAGTTGACATGTGTCAGCTGGCAGTTTTATATTGTGCTAATGATTTCAAGGTTTTGACTTGAATCCAGTCTTTTTAAAACAGCTTCATATCTACAAAGGAAGTGCCAGTGAATTATAGAATATTTACGCTAACAGCATCAAAGTGATATAAGTTTAAATTGGCCTTATTACTGAATGAGGACAGTTCTCTGTGGATTTAAATCACTTTCTGAGTTGTAGCCAGACGTAGCCTATTTTTCTGTGTGATTATCATGGCTTACAAACTAGTTGTGTTTATGGATTTAGCCAAATTGCTGATATTGCGGGGCTGGCACACAGTGGTTGTTGATGCTGGGAGAGGAAATTGGCAGAGACCTACAGAATTAGATTCAGTCGTCAAGGCAAATATTTGGAGCCATACTTCCATTTGCAGACTGTTGAGAGTTCACGGCTGTTCACAACTTTTTCGAGGGCAGACGGAGGAGAGAGGCACAATAAGTTATTTTTTGACATTTGTAGACATAATACCATACTGACAAAATGTCAGGCTTAAGAATGCTCAGAACTAAGTGAGGCAGTTGATGCCTACAAACCAGCAGGTGTAGTCGAGTAAACACTGGGGTTTTCTGTTCTAAACAGGCCTTTTTCTCAGGAGACGTTTGGACTAATTATAGCAGGAAACAGAGGTGTACATAATAACATTAATGATGGCTCTGTTCCATTTAGGTGTACGAGTAAGCCGTGTCAATGCACAATGGCAGGGCCCTGACACATTGTTATTTTTTACACCTGTGTTTGACAAGTCAGGGAGTCTACCGTGGACAAAGACCTATCAGTGTTTGTCTTGTATGGCACTCTTTATTTATGAGAAATTCAAGATAGTGAGTGTAAATAATGTGACAACAGCTGTTAGTCAGTTGACCACCATCACACAGAGATGTCCAAGTTAGTTAGTTATTAAGTTCGTTGTATTTGTCCCCACCAGACACCCAATATGTTCACAGTTGGGAAAATTTGAAAACACTTTGTGCACTACTGGTGTGTACATCATTTAAGTATTGTGTCGGTCAAGAGATACATACATATATACTAGGAATATTCCTGGTGACTAATTTCCCTGTCGGCTAAATGAAATGCCACTTAGCGCCTCGACTGAATGTCATCCAAAGTTTGTATTTGGTCTTTGAAGTATCTTTGCTTTTGATCAGTGTCTGAGCTTCATTGTGACATCACATTTCACCGCCCCATTGAATCTGTGTGTGCACCGCAATGCACATAAAGCCAGCAAAGTGTCCTCTAACTAAGCTAAATGAAAGAGCGCCACAGCTAGAAACAAAAACATGATTTACAGCTCAGCTTGTATTTGTAGCGTGTCACATCTATACGCAGTGACAAGTGTGATGTGTCTGTTTGTAGCTTCGTTTCACTGACTTCCATTGAAAGTGACTTGTAGCCTGTTGCAGTGTCACCTGTAGTGTGAACGCAGCATTAGTCATTATGACTTACTTTCATCTGTGCAGTAAAAATGTCTAAATAAAAAGCACCCAAGTAATGACTAAAATGCTTTCCTATAAATCTCAAATCAACAAAATTAAATACAGATTTGTACGAGATCTTTCACATAGTGCTAATATTCATTGGGTTGGCCTCAGGAAATAAAGAATCACGACACGAGGAGATTCAGTCGTTACAGCTATGATTTTTTTAATCTCCCCATGTACTCCTCTTAACGGGTACCCTACTTAAATATAGACCGACAGGATGTGGTGGGCACTGCCTTTGTTCAACTTTACCTCAGATGCTGCCTCACTGAGAGAAAGAGAGAGGTTTCTTTTGACACACGAGAGCCTCTCTGCTGCAGTGAACTCGACATGTATTCAATCACCGAAGCAGCTCCCACTCTTGAATACAAAAAGACTTGTGGTGTTTTTTCCTGCCCTCATTCTTCTTCCTGTCTTGGACAAACTGTTGAGACACTGAGCTGTGAAAGTTCATGTAGTTGCGACCTGCCAGATTCACTTTGCTCCAGATAAAGCGTGATTGTAACCCAGGTGACTAATTAACGTCGGCCCTGCCCTTCAAAACGGTGACATTTCGGCTTGCCAAATGTCCAAAGAGTCTTGATTAATGGAAGGAATTTACTTTAATGTAACTCTGCATGGCTGTAGCAAGACCTATTTGATAGGCGCCTGGCTGGAAAACTTCAGACAACCTGTCTTATTTTGTCTGAAACTGGACTATAACTATTAAGCAGTAGATGCTAGCATGAAATCCACAATGCTTATCCTGCTGAAGGAGGGAACTGTTGATCAGTGAGAAATTGGGATGTGATTGCCTAAATCTTAAACACTGAAACAAAAAAGAAACCTCAGGAGAAAATTTAGAAAAACAAAAAAAACCCAAAGAAGATTATTTTAGAGTGTGTCTAATGTGATAATATAAGCACTTTATTTAGAGGTCAGGGTTAGGTGAGGTGAGATAAAGCAGCGTGAGTAGACATAGATTGGTATTAATACCAAAATTAATTTAGGTAATAACATACAATTATAGCAACAGAGTAGCCACAACAATGCTGGTAAACACAGCCATATTTATCATGAAAGTGGTTTTAGTTTCTGTTTAGGTGACGCTCTAGACAGTGTATGACATGACGGGCCCGTTTGGAGCCTCAGACTCTTACGTCCCTTTTCATCTAAAGTAATTATGTAGACACGAATGGTTAAATGAGTACCATGTGGCAGCCTGTAATTACATTTTCGGTAATGAATGGGTTAAATACCAGTCGCAGGCATTTGAGCACCGAAATTCCCTCTGAAGACGGGGCTTGACAGTGTAGTTGCTGCATTACAGGGGACATAGGCATGCCCTGTTACAGGACATGGAGGAGACACTTGTTTGAACTACATCTCTTGTTAGTATTCCACATTCAGAGACCATATCTATATATATATATGAGGTTATTGGTGCTGTTGAGTCAATATTGGAGAGTGGGTGCTGCTCAGAAATTAAGATCTTATTTTACACCACTGTCAGTCCAAAAAACCTGCAAATTAAGCTTCACTCTGTGCAAAGGAGCTGTTAAACCATTTCAGAGGTTTTTACATTCTGCAGAGGAACAAGATTAGACAAGTCAGACAACAGGACCTTTGGTGAACAAACTAAAACATTTAGGAGCGATGTTGCTGGGTACACGTCCTGCGTTCCTGACGCTTTAAAATCTGAAAGGATACAGTAAGGATGCACCATCAATACACCATCAATGTGTCCACTAGATACACACTAATTTTTTTTAAAGAATGCCACATTGTGAACATCGTAGAGTATGTCTACTCAGAATAAACTTATTTTGAAAGTGTTTTCTGTCACTGAAACCGAGAGTGAAGTTTGTCATTTGGATGTTATTATCATACTGTCAGTGATGTGTTGGTATTTTTGTTTTGGTGCCCTGCACATATCTGCCATGGCTGTGTATTAGGGGGGTGGTTTTGTGTTTTGTGTAGCACAGATAGAAAAGCAAGCTGAAATGCTCTAGGATACTTACAGAATAAAGATATATCAGAATTGGAAAAATATAAAATACTACTAAAGTACTAAATTTAGACACAGCTATATACTGTACTATTTACACTATATACACCTTTTACTAATGCATATATGGAAATAAGAACATGTATATATGAGTATGGGTATTGACAGCTGTACAGGATAAATAGATAAATTATTAATATAACAAATACAAATCAGCTTTTGGTAGTCTACTAGAATAATATGATCATTTCTTTTTCATTCCAGATACATTTCACTGCTGCAAAACATGCTGAAAGTGAACGAGTGAACTTATGATGTCGTATCGTGGATCTCCTGGTGCTTCTCAACCCTACTGTGTATTGGCAAGAGTCTTGCAATACGATATATGTTATGCAACAGGATTTATAATTGAATATATTGCAATCCTGGAAGCAAATCTGACTTTAGGATAGTGGCACGCCCGTAATGACTCTGTCCCTTCATAGGCCTGTGTTCTTTGTGTTTACGCTACTGATATGTTCTTGCACTGGAGTGGAAGAGTCAAATGGCTGAAGATGAAAATGAAGATTACAACACTGAGTGATCTCTTTGAGAATCAATACAGTATCGTGATACTTGAAGTGTATGGATATTTTCTGACATCCCTAGACCTGACATCTGCCTGCCCATCCCCCTCACCTGCCGTCATCCCTGGCTCTCTGAAGCTCTGTGCGCCTAAGCATAGGTAGTGGTGACACAGCATGAAGGTCCCTGCAGACCACCATTTGACAGTGACCTTTATTTGTAGGTAAATATGTAGGATATTACAGACATTCCTGTTATCTTACGTCACAACATCTGCTGTGACAGCAGATGTTGTGCTCACTCATGTCGATGATTTACCGTCCAGGGGATGCGCCATGGTTAAATATTTTTACCAGCAGCTGCCATTTTCCATATCTCTCTACATATCTCACCAAAGACTACATTCGGTTTTGCTGTAGTCTCAGTAAGTGAAAGGAACACATAAAAACTCTTCTCAGAGAGAAAGAGAATATGCATATTTCTGAAAATGTTTGACTTAGTTAATTTGCACAGTAGCTTATGTATATTTTTTGAGTATCATATATCACGATCATATATCTGATTTGATTTGCTTGATCAAATCAAATCACATGTTGATGATGTTGGTGCTTTTTATGCCCAACTCAGGATGTGACATTCATGTCATGTTTTGCGAATAAATTGTATTTGAAGATACGGTTAGATATGGTTGTAGAAGATAAAGTTATCAGATTTGAGGTGTTGCTACATTGAAAGCCCATAAACATCACTGATTTGACCTTGCAAGTTTCAAAAGACAGCCTAATCCCTGCCTACTGAAAATTAAATGCTAATAGTAATAGCAATGCTGTAGTTTCTTCCACTAATGATCAGTCAATATAATCTCCAACATCACTCATTAATTCAAGAATCTCATCAGCCCCAAACTGTGTACGATTAATCAAGAAAGCTGGGTCAGCTGATTTATTTGTTGGATCAGAAAGTTGCACATAAACGTGTGTACTCACAAATATAACAGAATCTTTCATCTCTGCCGATGTTATTTCCTCCTCTCTCCTCGCTCATCTCACTGTCACCCTGTCTGACATTTTCTGCACGGCGAGATAAAGTGAAACTGAAGAAACCAAGTCAGCAGTGGCAGCAGCGAGTCAAAGGTGTCCTCAATTAGTCCGAGCTTTAGTGTCACTGCAGTTCTCTTTACAGTGGTGGAAAGCATTGAAGAAGATGTAGGAAATATTCTCCACATAGACACTTTAGAAAGACATGTAGCTCTTCAGGCTTGCAGTTGATAACCTCGTTAGCAGTCCAGCTCATATGCAAATATAATTAACCAGCTAAATGTATGACAAAACCATGCAGGAAGTGGAAAAGCCAGTGGAAAAAGCCAAGAAAATAGTCAAATGCTGCTTTTCACACCACATCAGGAACAATTAGTTGTGCATCTTGCCTCGGGTCTGCTCACTGAGCTCATACATCTGTATTTGACAATGCAGATTCAGCCTTCCTCTGTGGACTTGTAGTCGTTGTGGGGCATTTTAAACATTTAAAATAGACCAATTTTGACTGCACTTTGGTTTAAAAAGATTCACATCAATTATATTTGACTTCAAAACATGTTACCAGTCAAACCATAATTAAAGGAAAGAGGGAAAACCAGCTGAGAGTTGCTAACTCTGTCCTTTGTTTTCCAAGAGGAGTAAAGTAACAATGCTAACGAACCATTTTGGGGAAAACGAAGGACACGTAGTTAAATTTTTGCCTGCTGTGTGAGTTTCCCGCAAAGAAAAGGCAAATAAAATTTAAAATGTATCCCTTTTTTAGAAGTCGCAGCTCATTAGAAAAATGTGCGAGCTGTTGTGTGCTGAAAAGCGGGGGAGTCCTGTGTGTCTGTGCGTCTGCCCTGACTCTAATTGGCTGTCACATTCTCGATTCTCACCAACACAGTCAGAGTCTCTCCTCGCCTCACCCCTGTGGGGGCAGCTCGTGCCACAGCAGTTTTACAGCAGAGGCTTCAGTGACAGATTAGCACTCCCTGCACAGCCAGTGTGATGCATTTTGTTTGTCACTCTCCCAGCTCCTACAAAGACAGAGCCTCATCTCCGAAGATGCTCACAGATTGGTCAGCGGGTGCGGTCAAGTTGCCAGATGAATATTTTTGGATACATTTTAGATTTGTTTTACCTTGGATTGTCTTTTCAAAGTCGAGAGCGTGTGCCATCCCGCAAGGACATGGACACCTTTTTTTGAATTGCTCTCCTGTGTAATCTTTGTCATATTGCAGGAGCTTTGGAGGTTGGAAGGCGCCCAGGCCCATCTGTCATTATGAACTCATTCCTTCTCGCCCTCGCTTTCTCTGGTTATCTCTCCTTCTCTGTCTCTTTCTGTTTATCTACATCTCTCTCTGTCTCCACCGTGCTAAATGGTATCCAGCAAAGTTATAAATAAGCATCACTGGGCGAGTCGTATGATGTTTGTTTCTAAACAACGGGGCAGTGAAGGGTGGGTTTCCTGTCTGCCTCCGTTTGCCTTTGTCTTCTCCCAGTGTTTAATGCACACACTGAGAGATAAAGGTCAACACACTCATATATTTTCCACTGAGTAGGAGGTGGTCCTCACGGAGGGTGAACTTAATTGCTCCTGTGCCGGGTCATCACCGCACCAATACTCCTGATGATCACAACGGCCTCGCTGTCGTCTCCTCAGCATTATTAGGTAATAAGAAGAGCAGCAGAAAGCAGCATGCAGTGTTTTCAGTAAAGCACATTAGGCTTGAACTAAATGACAATAAAAAGTGAGAAACTATGTACATTTGTCAACCGTCAAATTTTTCGAACCTGTTGATAGCGTGTAGGTTCGTTCACGATAATTCCGGTATAATTTTTAATATCATATGAAAAATTCAGATCGTTATACTCGCAGTATTTCATTTTGTTGACATATTGACGTCATACTGTTACCCATGGCAACAATAAGCATGGCTGAAAGCGAAATTATTACTGACTCTTCATTGGTTCCAAAAAGAGGAGCAGCTTCAGTAGTGTGGAATAAACTGTGGCGTCCTGAATGTTTTATGAACAGCCCCGGACTTCTCAGACTCTTTTAGTGAGTTACTGCTCAGAGGGAACTCATTCAGCGGCTGCTCTGGCAGCAGCACAGCGTCTCTCCCTCTCCTCTCTCACCGTGCGCACTCAGGAGTCAGTGTCTCAAGTGATTTTGTTATAAACCTTTGGTAATGTAAACCTACAGTACATGACGCACGCGTCTCGACAAAAAACTACATATATGTGAATGTGCGATGATTTATATTATTATTTAAGTTATTTTTCCAAATACAGTTTCTCAATTGGATTTTCACAAAAGTTAGAAATGATATCTATTAATATTCGATATGAACTTGTGTGTACTATGATAGAAGATTTAATTAATGTTGCCCACATCAAGCACATCATTAGAATTGGATGAGGGCTGAGAATTCTTTTCATCTGTCTAGGATTTATTTTAATTACACTGAGTATGTCAACATGCACACTAATATCCTGGTATTGATCTTATTTGGGATGTAATGTTTACATGGAGTATGTGAAACCTAGTTGATATCTTTGTATGGAAGATTCTGATAGATCTCCACATTATCTGCATCATTTGCAAATATGCCATTGACTCTTCCAAATCCAAGCCTGTCTCTACCATATCTGTGCCAGCGTAGTACCCTCAGCAGTTTAGGATGAACCTAGTTTGTTTTGGACTTAAAGGGATACTTCAGATCTTTTGAAGTGGGGTTGTATGAGGTACTTATCCACAGTCAGTATGTTACCTTCATTGCATCGCAGTTGGCTGCCACCAGTTTGGAGAAACAGACAGGAGTACTGTCACAGAAGTTAAGCAATGATCTGTAGAACTTCCTTATTTCTACGTATTATGGCAACTGTACTGCACACTATATTACGCCATAGATCAAATGTTTTGGTCAGACTTATGGAAGGTGTGAAGATGGCGGGTCATGGCAGGTTTTATTGTATCAACTACATGAGCACTTTAGGAACACTAAAGGACACTGAGGTAGATTAACTTAAAAAAAATAACTTCACATAAATTAACATAATGAGGGCCAGTCACAAGGACAAGGACAGAGACAAGGACTGAGTGCTATGGGTCAAGTGTGTGTGTGTTTGAGAGAGAGAAGAGAAGGTGGAAGGTGGACTATTGCAAGCAATCATTCTTTAAGTTATAAATAAATGACTCAGAACACTGCTTTGTCATTTTTTGACCTGTCTGAACCTGTGATATTTTCTAGTAAGCTTACCCGAACCAGCACAACCTGTGGGTCAACCCATGCATCGCCAATGTGCCTGGTGGATCTGCAATCTCAAGTTTATTAGCAGCCATCCTGAGAGTGCAGCCTTGTTATGTAATGAGAGCTCACTGCGCTGCAGCAGTTATGGTGGCAGCAGAAGACCAAACCACATGACACAAGAACCATGGCAGTTTGTGTCGCCGTTTTGGTCGTGGTTTCAGAACCGTTATGCAGCTACTGTGGAGACAGTCGGGTACATTTATGAATCAGAGTATACAGACCAGGGGCTTTTTCAGAGGGAAACTGAATGGGCCAAAACAGAGAGAAAGGGCAAACGTATGTGGAAACTGGAGGCCAAGAAAGAGCAAAAGCTATGTGATGGTGCAGATGTGGAAACTGTAAGCCCACGAAGCTACTGCTGCCATGCGAGGGTCTTGGTTATGTGTAGGAATATGAAAGTCCAGAAGTACAGACGTTATGAAAATGTCAATCACAATCTCCCAAAACCCAACTTAAAAAATGAGCTGTTTTGTACAACTGAATTGATGTTAATTCTATGAAATAAAAAGGGAGGAAAGAAGCTTATGTCTCGTATTTAATGTAAGTGAATGAATTCCTCAAAGAAGTCAAGGCGTGCTGCTTACAGTAACAAAGAGTCTATATTATCATGACATATCGACCAAACTCTGATCTTTTTCAGGGTCAAACATTTGCACACAGACGAGTCAATTAAGTATAAGCTTCAGTCACACAAAAGATTTCCACAGCCACATTTAGCTCCCTCATTACACCTGTGCTCAATACGTACATATGGATTTGGTTGAAACCGGATACAGCTAATACCAGTAAATGAGTGATGGAACAAAAAGAACAAAGTAATAACATTTGAAATTATTGAAAAAGTTGTCATTAATTTTCACTCTGTTAGTCAACTAATTGTTTTAGCACTAAAACAGTTTGTTCTCTTATTAAATTATTCTTGGATCTCAAAAAGTCCTGAATTTTCTGACTTTTTATTACCTCTTCGAGAACCACTCCACAGCCCTACAGCCATTTCTGTAATTTACCAGTGGAAAAAAAGAGGTCCTTGAGATGGCTCAGTCAGCCGTCTGCAGATGAGCTGTGATCCATGCCTGCAACAGCTGCTCCCCTCACACAGCCCTGTGACTGTGCTTTCCCCTGCAGCTGCCTCCATCCCCCCCCCCCATCACCTCCACAGGGAGTGCCCTACCCCGATCCTCTCCATGAAATCACAATTAATTATTTGAAGGGTTGTCTGCAAGCACAATGAGCCAGAGCCCCTCAAGGGGAGAATGCATCAGGATAACCTAGAGTCCCAGAAGCTGTGATGAGTTTCTGAAGTGCAGCGGCATCTCCTCCAGAGGCCTGTGCTCACTGCTGCAGTAAGCTAGAATTGTTTATGTTTGGATTTACAACACTCGCATGCTTCAGTTTTTACGAGTATCTCTTTTTTTTCTTCAAAGTACAGCTTAGGGCTGCAACTAATAAATGCGTAGCATGTATAAAAATAGTGAAACATGCCTGTCACAATTGCCTGAAGCCCGAGGTGAAATCTACGAATGTCTCATTTCGTCCAACCATTAGTTGAAGACCCAAAGACAGTCAGTTTGAAATGTTATAAATACAGCAAAACAGCAAATCCACCCATTAGAGAAGTCGGAGACAGGAAGTGTTTGGCATTTTGCTGGAAGAAAATGAGAACCAATTTTCTGTTAGTCACCTAATCGACAGCTCTAGTGCGGCTCCATGTTAGGAACAGAATGGAGTGATTAAAGAGACAATTTATGAGTGCATGAATGCTGATTCACACTCTCTGACAAGTTACGAAAATCCATTAGAAAAAGTAGGAAAAAAGGAACTATTGATAAACACTCTCAGTGCCCTCAGCACCTATTATAATGTGATATGTGTGCAGAACACTTAATTATGCAGAATGAAAAAAACAGTATGGTTTTTTTTAATTGATTTCACTGCATTTACCATAAGTGGTCCCAACCGTACGGTACATATAACCTTCCTACTGTTGCCGTAGAGGTGCTAAGTGGCTGACTTGAGGGAAATATTCAGGTATTAATGTCTGTAACATTGTAACACCACAGAAAGAGCCCTTCCTTTGTCCTTGGACTGTTTTTTTTTTTTTTTTTTCAGACCATTGTAGTTTGGATATACTGTAAGCTGTGGCAAATATGGACAAAGCTATTTTGTGTCACAGAAACAAGAATGAAAGGTGAGAATGTTGGCAGCATAGCTCTGGGGATGGCAATGTCGTTACTTTGGTCCAGACTGAAATTCCTCAAAAACTGTTAAATAAATTGCGATGATTTGTTGAACATACATTCATGGTTACCAGAGGATGAATCTGTATTTGGTGATCCACCGACTTTTCCTGTAGCATCACCATGAGGTACTTTTTTTCGTTTTTTGAAATATCTCAGCAATCACTGTGCAAAAAACCCTACAAAAAATCTTTCTTGGCAAGTTGCTGTCCAGTCATATTGTGGGAATTTCTGCTTCCCAAAGACTTTATATCTACTATGTACCCAAAGCTTTATCTCCGTGTCTAAAAAGTGAAGCCAATGTGGAAGTGACTGAAACTAACATTCTATCTAATGTCCAGCAGGGGGAGACTCCACTAGTTGCTAAAAGACATCAGACTGCATAAACGTCTATAGCCCCCTTTGCACTACCTGTTCAAGGTGGCCGCCTTGCCTTCCTGAATATAAGGTACGATTGTGGAATGGAAGGATATAGCAGTCTTGCCTTTAAGCCATGGAGGTAGTATTAGTGCCGAAACGGTGTCTGTATAAACAGGACAGCCGGCAGGACGGGTATCAACATTTCAGCAGCGTGTTATGTGTGTGACCCACTATGGGAGATTTAAAAAGCAGTAAGTAGCAGTTAGCAGCTAACTCAAAGAAGAAGTACAGTGGCCGTAAATGTCTACAAATTTGGAAAACACTGAGGTCTGGGAGGTCCTTACTGTCTGAGCAGAGGACAAGATCAGGTGCCATATAACAGAGACGGTAAATGATTGTGACTGACATGTTAAGCCATTGTTATTGTTTAGAAATCACTGGTGATGCATATGTTTAATGTCACATGAGAGACAGAAGTTGTTGTGTCAAATGTCACACCCAGTACACCTCTTCTGATTCTGTGATGGCAGCATGCAGTCTGTAATCACACGCTGGAGTGGAATGACGCCACCATCATTTGCTTGTGTGTAGAAATGCAAAAGAGGCATAAAGAAGGGTCTTCACAGCGGCCCTATATAATGATCTCTGTAAAAAGGGCTTACGAAAAATTGACCCTACTTCTCACTTGATTCATTACCTCAGTAAACTTTTTCCTAATGAGTGTATTGTCTCAATTGCTAGTTTGAAGTCTTCTTCAATACATCATGATATTCAGTTTGTAACTTATGATCCCATTTTAAGTAAAATAGCTGATAAAGCAGGGTATGCTTTAGGGTGTGGCTACCTTGTGATTGATAAGGTGCTACCACGACAGTCCGCTTCTGGCCTCTCAGAAGTGCAACCCTTTTTTTCTAATATGGTCATGTCTGGCTCCAAAAACAGGAAATGGTTGATGTCAAAGTGGCTATATCCACTTCTTTTATACAGTCTTTGCATGTGCCTTTTCAAGAGCCATGATGGGTGTGAAATATTGTTCTGTTTCTAAATGTAGCAAAGTAAAAACAACATATATAGATGGAGCATTCTTGTGTTTGGGAAGCAGAAATTCTTAAAATATCTCAACAGCTTTTAGATGGATTGCCAGGGAAAATTGTTCCGCACATTCATGCTCCCCTCAGGATGAATTGTAATAACTTTGATCTCCTGGCTTTTCATCTAGTGCCGTCTTCAGGCAAATTTTCACTTTGGCCAGTACTTTTGTTTATGACAAAACACCTGCAAAACTAATGACATCCTCATCCTCCTTAGCTGGAGTTTGTGTTGAGCACTAATAAGTAAATGTCAACATGCTAACACACTGAAACTAATGAACAGAAATAAACATGTTAGCATTGTCACTGTGAGCATGTTAGCATTCAGCTAACAGCACCATTGTGCTCACAGTTTCTTGGAGCCACAAGCATGGCTGTAGACTCTTGGTCTTGTTTCCATTTAAATAGAATAATGATTCAGTGTTTGCACTTTGGACCAGAAGCACAGCCAGACTAATTGATTATGAAGGAGGCTGTCTGACAAATTCCGAATTGCTTTATGACAGTTTTTCTTGTTTTATTATTTATTTTCAGATTGATTTAGCAGTGAGTCACACATAAAGCAGTGGAAGAGAGTATTTGAAGTGCTGTGGAAAATCACTGTCATTCTTATCATTAGAAGTAAGCCATTTCTTCTCGAGACATTAAAAGAAAAATCAAAAATTCATCTCCTTAACATTTCAGTCCTCGCAGTCGCTACCTCTTGGAGCCTTGCTACCAGGGGCCTTATTAAAAATACAAGCTGTGTGATCTTTCTGTCAGCCCTGAAATCCCTCAGTTCATCTTACTATCTGTCAAAAGCTCTGTCAGATGCCTCATAGACAGGCGGAAAAAACAAACACCCTCACTTTATGTGTCACTCCTCAGAAACTTCAGCTTTCACTCATTCACAAACTGCTCCAGCTGCCTCTCCTGTTCCTCCCCGCATGAGATGCGACCCTTGAGTTGATTGCGGTCAAGTAAAAACCTGTTATAGTTGGATGTCAGTTCTGTCTGTGCTTCCTGTTTCTTCATAGAGGAATTTCAGGACTGTCTCAGAAAGCCAGTGTGCAGAGAGACTGTTCAAACATTTATACAAGCGCTTGCCCGCAAATGTCTGGGAACTTGGAAGCAGCGTCTCACTTCTTCATTCAGGCTCTGAGCTCAGCACCTGCTGCTGTTATTCTTTTGACTTCAGATGAAGATATTCTTCCAGACCTACTTGGTATTAATCACAACACGATGCATCTCCGAGCGCCGGCAAACATTACATGCTTTCACGCTCCCTGACTCGGCATGAGCCAGCAACTTGATCTTGATTGATATTAAAGCGCGTGTTGAATGCATCTCGTCAGTTTGCATACCTCTAAATCAAATTAACAGACTGCTAGACTAATGCGGTCTGCGTTATTCATAGGCCTGACCAGTAATTTGCTGACTAAGTCATTGCTCGCTCGGTGCTCACCATGTGAAGCAAAAGGTTTTTTTATCTGGGTCATCAGTGAGGCGGCTGTGCTTTAGCTTCTCCTTTCCCCTGAGAAGACTACAGAACACTTGAATTGAACGTGCTGCAGGATTCAGCTCTCTGAAAAGCTGCTGGATTGTATATCATATTTGTATTGATTTGCAGTATGAGTAATGGAGTATTTACACTACAATATACAGAGATTAGTGATCATCTGCGAGATGTAATTCAACACGGTGAAATCTATTGAAAGAATAATATAAACTGTTACTTGGTCCCTGCAGCTGTACAGTGACTAATGCCCAGAGGCTTTAGACTGTGTTGTAGAAGGGCTTTGACACACCAAGCCAATGGACAGTTGTTGGTGAGCATCTGTTGTCCAAGATTTTGAGGTATGTCCTGCATTGTTGGCACCAGTCAGCCCTCATCACCTGTTTTTGGGCCTATTCAGCATGCTGAATCAGTGTCGGAGCAAAGGCTGTGCCCAATTAGTCGACTAGAGCAGTGGTTCCCAACTGGTGGGTCTTGGTCCAGAAGTGAATGGACCACAAGTGACTAGAGAACGTGTCGAGTTTGTAAAAAACACACTTTATTTTGAAGTACAATGAATTTCCGGCACAGAGCTTTTACTTTGAAATGCCATTCCCTGCTGTAGAGTGAGTGACAAACAGAAAGCTACATAACATAGACAGCAAACTATCTAAACAACATGGCCAAACGCAAGTATGACGCTGAATATATTAAACTGTGTGGACCTTGGACTAATGACTAAGGAGAAATGTGGACCCTCTCACTGGACCAGTTGGGAATCACTGGACTAGGGGAAGCAACATTACTACCTTTGCTAATCACCACAAGAAATTAGTCGGTTGACCTTAGATACCCAGAGGGAAATGAGATGAGTTTGGATCAGCAAGGGAAACTAGAGAAACTCTCTCTGTTTCACATATATACAAACACACGTGTGCTCCCAATGGTTGGAACCGCATGCGCACGACTGGTACAAGTCCGCAGCTGTCTTTGGATGTTTAACATGGAAAGTATGTCCGAGTCTAATACACACAGACTTGTGCAAGCTGGATGTCTTCTTGCTTGGCTGAATGAGAGAGGCTGAATTTGGTCCCAGCAACCCTGGGTGTATGTATGTGTGTGTATATACAAGAGAGCTACTGCGAGTGTGTGTTTTTGAGTGGAGATGAGGCTGGGCGTTAAATACACAGTAAATAAATGTTGTGTAACTTTTACTTAGTGAGCTGTTGTCATGTTTTGTAGGATAATGTGTCATGTTCATATTGCACAGTGCAAAGTACCGCTCATTTCACCGGCATTTAAAATATAAATATTTAAAGCGATAGCCTACCTCTGCACCCTTCTGTGTGTCAGCTCTGGTAGTTACCGGCTACACTCCTCCAAGTGGTTGTTTTTTAATGTACCCTGTGTTTTAACAGATGTGAAGATCTAAAATTAGAAACACTTACATCCATCAATGGATTTAAGGGCATCATAAAGAATGTGGCGACAGACACATGTGCTTGTTGTTCTTGAGAGGCCGCTATGTTTGAATAGTTGTTGTTTTGTTGTGGATTTTTGTATTATATGTTGTATTTGTTGTATTTTAAATGTGTTTGATTGGCTGCTACCTCGCCTAGGTCTCTCTTGTAAGAGAGACAGTCAATCTCAGTGGGACTTCCTGGTTAAATAAAGGTTACATAAATAAAAAATACATATGATTTGGTTGATGAAAAATGTGATTAATGATTTCATCAGAGTCAGCCTTTGTTGCCACGAGTTCTTTGATGTCGGCGTGTCTTGGCTTTAAGGTGAAGGCGAGGACGGGCGTGCCAGTACCTCTCTCTGACTGCAAATGTATTTTATAGCTCACTCTCACTCTTGTGCCGCCCTGTATGCCTAAAGCCTATAAGTGAAAATGGCTACAACGGTAGTCCTTTAGGTGCTTAACACCAAACCGCCTCACAGCTCAGCGGTAGGTAATGATGGCATTATCATTGATCCCCGCAAAGTAAATCCAGAGCGATCAATGCTTCCCTATGTGTTTTCCCATGCAGACAGCAGTCAGATTAAGCCGACTGCAGCAGAGAGAAGACATTCTGCAGATTAGAAAGCTACATCTGAAGAGATTGAGATTTAGTTTCTATCTGTGTGTGTGTGTGTGTGTGTGTGTGTGTGTGTGTGTGTGTGTGTGTGTGTTGCTCTGTTTCCCGGAGGCAGCCACGGGCAGAGCTTTAAACCAGCATGCTTTTTGGCTCCAGATTAGGCCTAGCAACAGCGTTTGCCAACATCTGTCTGCCATTACCCCTGTGACACTGGCAGTCATGCAGCAATTAATCAGACTGTTGTGATAGTCGCCACTCGGTCACTCTGCACCTCGGGCACATCACCGAGCAGCAGGATGAGGGGCAGCGTTCAAAGGGTCGTCTGCCCTGGGAGTTTTTACTGTACGTGTCCCCTCCTAACTACAAAAACCATTGGCCTGTAGTTACTTTGGAGGACCAGAGCATCTTATCTAACTTTAACCTCGATTGTTCTGTTTCCCTATTTGACTGTGGCTGTACCTTTGTAGCCGAAGATACACTGTGCAGTCACTTCTGTATCTAATGCGTACTGATGCTCTGTTGTTTCTGCTTAAGATGGCATTAGGAAAAGTCAAGTCAGTCTCTCGTCACTAACTTGGTAATGCTGTGGCAGTAAATGCAGAAGTATCCAGGTGGCTGCCAGGAAATGCAACTGTATTTGACAAGGTGTATTATGATTGAAGATGGGAATCACAAGGCAGCATGTTTAAATTGTTTTAGAGGGTGTATTTGTGTGGCACTGAATTTGCAGCCTTTAAATCAATCTTAGACACTAGGACTGAAACAGTAAGTCAGTAGCAAGGAAATTAATCATCAGTAATTTTGTAATTTTGATTAAATTTTAAAGTCATTGATCAAAAGAAAAAAACTAAACGTGCAATTTCAGGCTTCTCAAATATGAGGATTTGCTGCTTTTGCTGTTTTATATCATGGTAAATTGATTATCTTTGAGTTTTGGACATTTTAACCTGTCAAACTGGGCTCTTGGAAATTATGAAGAGCATCTTTCTGTGTTTGGTGACATTTTTAAGACTACATCATCAATGAAGTAAACATAAATATAATTGACACACTATTCAGTCATAGAAATTGTCAGTTACAGAGCACGTTTTGAAGCTTGATGCATCTTTTTTCTTTCTCTTGCTTGATAACGACTGAATTATCTGACCTTAGTTTTACCACTATTAAGCAGGGAAGAAAACCCACAGATCTGTACCTTAAAATCTGCATTAAAAAACTGAGGAAAACTGGGGAGCACCACCAGCTGGTCCAGGAGCTTCACCTAAACGATGGTCAGTGTCACGCTTGTTTTAGGATCAGTTGGGGAAAGTTTGATAATCTGCTGTCAATCCTCAGGCCTAATTATGGTTGCTAAACTTTAGAGGTAGTTGAGGCAACAGTTTGCTCAGATATGTCTTACAGCTTGTAGGGTGATGATGAAAGCAAGCTAACGTCAGCTTAACACTGTATGCTACCACTTGTTGCCAGCAGCAACACAGAAGGGCTCTCAATTTATGTGATGGGACGATGGAAAAAAAAGCAATGACGTCAAGTGTTTTTTCCGCTCTGAGTTGAAGTTTGAAAAAAGAATCTTCAACTTTGAGTTATATTCTTTTTTTTTTTTTTAAACAATGCTTCACTCATGCTTGAGAACCATTACAAAAAGCCGCCCCACACTGCTAAAACACGCTCTGCCTGATCGTGGCCTAAGTAGGCAGAAGCTTACTGAAGTTTAATCTAATTACTTTACTTTAATCACTTTACTGCAATGCAGCCTTTAAAACCAGGAAAAGACAATACTTACTGTGACACCCAAAATTTAAGACGATATCTTATATAATGCCCAGCACTAAAATATACTGTACTGGTCCTTTCAGTCATTTCAGTTTCTCAGATGTGATGATTTTTTTCTGTGTTACATCACTGTGAGATGATAATGTTCGCATTTTTGTTTTTTGTCAGACAAAACAAGGAATGTTAAGAAGTCTGGGGTCTGGTGAATCATAATGACAGTCTTCATTATTTTCTGACAATTCTAAATCCATTAATCCAGAAAATAATTAGGGAAATTCATTGCTAATGAGAATCGTTAGTTGCAGTCCTGTTGATGAAATGAAAAATACGTGGGCAGAGGTGTGTTCCAAGTATGTTACAACTCATAACGGCATTTATTAGCAGGAAAATGTTTTTCATGCAGCCTGATGGTATGTAAGATTTAAGGTGCAGCTACAGGGAGACAAGTAGCAGCAGGATGTCGGTCATTTTAGGCAAGGTGAAGTCACGTGCCTGTCATGTGATTGGCCAGTACCTTTCCTCATTCCTCTCCTTGACAGGCACACACAGACACACACATACACACACGCCAGCTGTGTTGCAAGATGCTGTTTTTCAGGAGACGGGGGGAGAAGTAATCTCTAAACATCAGAAATGCCCGTCACATGGAGGCAGCACAGAGAAATGATTACTCGACTCAGACAGAATGAAAAATGACTTTTTTCCCCCCGTGTTTGTTTTTTAAGATGATATCTGTCTACGTTGTGATCTAACCAGCCGGCAATGAAAGCGTTAGAAGCACAGAAGTTTGAATTCACCGGTACTGGGAATAATATCCTTATCGAGAGGAGCTGTTATGTCGGCAAAAGGTAAACAGCACCTGCGTTCTTTTTTGGCTTCTGGTCCCTGTGACTGTGTCACTCTGAACCGCGCTGCTTTATCAAGGCTCGCGCTCAGTGTTGTGGGCTTAGTACTGTATGTGATAAGGACTGTTTGGCACTTGGCCTATCGTCCGACGTCCTCGGGGCTTGGGCTGTGTTGTGATATAGCTGTAGAGCTCAGAAAGCAGATTGCCTGCTGCTTGTTGAGAGAAACAATCTGTGCTGAAATTTAGATTATGCACTTGATGTAAGGATCTCTCAGAGACGTTCACGCCCGTTCAAAGGGACCTAATATAACTTCTAGTTTTCTGTGGATTGTAGCCCGGAGCTATATTTTCAAAAACATCTGCACAATGCAGTTCCTGAGGTCTTGATTTATTTTGTATATTCTTTGTGTTTTCTAACAAAATGAAAATGAGCCGAAGAGGGAGATGTATTTGAGTTTATTGTTGCATTGATCTTTAAGATAAAACACTAGCCATTATATCCTGAAAGCTCACCACCAGCGGTCTCCAGAACATCTTGGAGACTTTGAAATAAAACTGGCAGGAGCACAGTAGTCTGCATCAGAAGGTGCAGCCGGTTGTGAAAGAGTCTTTTTCTCTTCCGAGCCACGCAAGATAATTCAACATCACTCTCAAAGATGGACCGTTATCAGGGATGCTCAGTAATTTGAGTCTGTGATGAGGTCGGGATGCAGGAGGAGGCCTTAAATGAGATTTGCTGGAGGTGCTGGTGGTGTTGGCACGCCCACTGTGTGTAGTTTACTCGTGATGGCTCTCCCCTGATTTGTGCTCTTTTCTGTGTGACTTGGAAAGAAAGCAAATGAAAGAAAAAGATACCCCCTGGTACTCTGCAGTGCACTGATGATTTTTTTTTCTCCCTGGACTGGGCAATCATGCACATAATGCAGCGAGAAAAAGGATGAGCTGCCGAGTCTTGCTTCATAAAGAAACATTTTACAGTGGCTGAGGATGGAAAGCCTGGCTATAAATAAATGTTAGTGTGGACCTTTCCTTAGGGGCCTGCAGCCTTTCACCCCTCGTGTCTTTGTAATGTCAAACAAGATGTAACCGACTGATATAAAAGAACAAAGTGACCGGCATCTCGGCTGTATCTGATGAGTTTGCTTTGCCAAATGTAGCTTGCAGTTCTCAGTCATAAGTTTTACAGGGGGCATTTTGCACACAGGTATTTCTATAAATGTCTTTTTTAGTGCATTTTTGGCCTTGTGTTCACACTAGGGATGTGTGCAATTAGTCAACTAGTCGATTTAAACATTGCTACCCTTGCTTGCTGGCACTAGAGATACGAGTCTGTTAAACTGTTATTATTATCATTATGTGATTGCAGTCACCCAATAAAATGCAGTTGTAAAAATCAGGCATATTTCCGAAAGCTTTATCCCCTAAAGAATATTGTTTTCAATAAAGTTGTTGACTTTTATTCAGTGAGTGGTTGTCATGTTTTGTAGGATAATGTAGTAAAGATCAGGACATTGCCGGAATACATGCTGAAGAAGGGCGTCTTGCCCAAAATCTTCGTGTGGCAGAATCTATACTCTCTTTAATGTCTTTACTTTATTATAAATTACATTAAGGATCCAGCACCCAGTCTGAAAGTTTAAATCGTGAGTGAGCGCATTGTTTCTTATCTTTGTAGGATAATGTGCAACGTTCATAACGCATGGTGCAAAGTGCTACACATTTCAGTGGCATTTAAAATCTGATTTGGTCATTTAAAAATGTGATTAACAATCATTAATGGCTCTTATAATATACACAATATTTTTTTCTGACAAGTTTTACCTCAATTACCTCAATTTTAACTGTTTTCTGACTGTTTTCTTACTTTTTGTCAACTAGTATGAGTTTAAACCTTATTTAAATGTCAGGGAAATAAGACATTAAGAACATCTCTACTGGAGAAGAACCTTTTGTGAAACTCTGTCCAGGGTGAAAGTTTATAGAAACTCCACCTTTGTGAGGCGTCACAAATGAGCTACATTTAGTGCAACAGCAGACATGTTGAAAACTCGGGCTGACTCTAACCTCACTAAGATAACTTCTTACATGTTCACACATAAATGTACAGTTACTCTTGTGATAAATCGAGGAACAGAGGTGTCAGAACATGAGATGGAGTTCGCTGCCCGGTAATAGCTTTTTTTCACGCTGCTGATCGGCCAACATAAGGGTTGGAAATGAACTTTTTTTGTCCACTTGCCACTTTGGCTGGCGGCTCCCAAAATCTACCAGCCACTCAGTAGATTACCAATGTTTTTTTGCCAAGTGAGTGAAGCAAATCTAGCAACCACGTGCATATTTTACTAAATTGGGCTAGTGGCTGGTGCTAATTTCCAACCCTGGCCGCTATCGTCGTCTTCTTTGCGTGGCTTTATGGTTAGAGTTATATCACCGCCTGCAGGTTTGGCATGATCATGACAGTGCCTCATTTTTTTTTTTTTGCTTTTATTTGGACGAAAATTTTCTTTGAGAATGGCAGGACAGTAAAACCCTGTTTACAAAAATACCTGTGTCTATGTGGACTGGGCCTAACGTTGCATTCACATGGAATCAGAGAGACAGTGGATGGCGAATTGGATATCATTATAGTGGACGAGAGCAGGCAGTAAAATTAGGTGAGGCTGGCAGATAATACCAGGATGTATTGTGAGACCATACTTTAACTTTTTGCTGTCCTCTGCAATGGAATTTACAACCAGATGTTAACGTAGCTCCTTCACACAGGGCACAAACACGGGCGTTCTGGACAATCGGATATCACTAGAAGAGTTACATGAAATAATAAACATAATATAATTCTATTTGATATATTTTATTCTATTCTTTATAAAGGATACAGCATCTCCATCGCAACTTATCGTCCTCCGTGTTTTGTTTTACCGTCCTGCTGTTCCATTAGACTGTTTGTTTTTCCTGTGCTGTTTAGAAAGTGTTTCTGTCTCCCTTCTCTTATCTGCCTGATTCCATGTAAACGCAGCATGAGACTGTTTGTGGGCACCATCTGAAATACCAGCTAAATCTGTCTTCTAGTTAAACTGAAGTCAGACTGATCTTGCCACAGATATTTAATTGTTGTCACTCATTGTGTTTTTCTGTCATTCTCTCCCCAGGCTGTTTTGACAAGGACGAGAAGATTTCATAAGTCCCATCTCCAGTGGAATTCCTGACAAGGGGCCAGAAAATGAGCACAACACAGACAAAAGCAACGGGTCAACCCAGCTATCTGGCTGACCTGTGAGCAGCCATGCTCTCCCTGCAGCACACATCGAGGGGAACCCCTCTCTACACGCGGGACTGTTTTCTGACATAGATTTAGAAGAATAGCTGAACCTCACAATAGAAATGGCATTAGTTTGTGTGCGCTATAACACATCAGAGTACATATTAGAATACAGGTGAGGCTGAACCTCTAGCCAATATCCACAGGACGCTTAAGAGGAGGGAGACAGCCTCAGATGACCTTTACACAAGGACGGAGCCACAGCCCAGCTTTGATGATTTAGTATCCATCCCGCTGCCTTGCTGACAAGGTCGTATCATGGCTGCTGCTGATCCCCATAGCAACAGTTCCTTGGTGGGGCGGGGTGCAGACTGAGAGAGTCAACAATGCAGCGTAACGGTGGTGGAGTGGGTGCCGGTGGCCAGCCATGGGTGTTGCGGCGTGTGCGTCTCACCTGGCTCAGTTTCATGCTCTTCTTCATCCTGGTCTTCTTCCCACTCATTGCCCACTACTACCTCACTACCATCGATGAAGCTGGGGGTCCTGATAAGCGCATCTTTGGGCCGCGGCCCGGTGGCGAACTATGTGAGGCCAAGCATGTGCAGGATCTGTGTCGTATCCGTGAGTCGGTCAGCGAGGAGCTGCTGCAGCTGGAGGCCAAGAGGCAGGAGCTCAACGGGGAGATTGCCCGACTCAACCTGCGCATCGAGGCCTGCAAGCGCAGCATTGACAGCGCCAAGCAGGATCTGCTGCAGCTCAAGAATGTTATCAGCCAGACAGAGCATTCCTATAAAGAACTAATGGCCCAGAATCAGCCCAAACTATCACTGCCGGTCAGGCTGCTGCCAGACAAGGAGGACCCAGGACTGCCACCACCCAAGTCTGCGCGCTCCTGCCGCCTACGCTCCTGCTTCGACTATGCGCGTTGCCCTCTTACGTCTGGGTTTCCTGTTTATGTGTACGACACAATCTCCTATTCATGGGCGGACTATATTGACCCACTGGTGAAGCAGGCTTTTGCAGCGTCAGTTAAGAGCAACATTTATATAACTGATAACCCCAGCATTGCCTGTCTGTATTTGGTGCTGGTAGGGGAGCTACAGGAGTCCTCCTCCCTTCCTCCATCCCCTGCAGAGCTGGAGAAGCAACTAAAAGCTCTCCCATACTGGAGATCTGATGGACATAATCATGTACTGGTGCATCTTTCTAGAAAATCCATGACACAGAACTTCCTGTATAATGTGAGCACAGGACGGGCAGCAGTCGCTCAGTCCACCTTCCTGGAGCAGCAGTACCGTGAGGGCTTTGACTTGGTTGTGTCCCCACTGGTTCATGCCCTCTCAGAACCAAACTTTTTGGAGGTGCCCCCTCAAGTTCCTGTAAAGAGGAAATACCTCTTCACCTTCCAGGGGGAGAGGGTGGAGTCACTGAGGAGCAGCTTACAGGAGGCACCCCCTCAGTCTTTCGAGGAGGAAATGGAAGGAGACCCACCAGCAGACTACGATGATCGCATCATCGGTACCTTAAAGGCGGTGCAGGACAGCCACTTGGATCAGGTGCTGGTGGAGTTCACCTGCAAGAACCCACGGCCAAGTCTGCCGACTGAGTGGGCTCTTTGTGGAGAAAGGGAGGACAGGCTGGAGGTGCTCAAGGCTTCAACTTTTGGCTTGGTGATTGCTCCAGGGGATGGACAGCTGGTGGCCTCGGCAGGCTGTGGGATGAGGCTCTTTGAGGCCCTCGAGGTAGGGACCATCCCAGTCGTGCTGGGGGACCACTCCAGACTACCATATCACCAGTTTATTCGTTGGAGTGAAGCTGCCATTATAGTCCCCAAGCCTCGTGTCACAGAACTACATTTCCTGCTACGCAGCCTATCAGACAATGATATGCTAGCAATGAGGCGGCAGGGCCGCTTCCTGTGGGAGACCTACTTTTCCACCTCAGAGAATGTTCTTAACACCCTTCTGGCCAGCATCAGAACCAGCATCCAGGTCCCTGCTGCACCTATCAAAGAAGAGCCCGCCCACGAGATTCCCCACAAAGCAGGGAAACTGGCAGGAACTGATGCCAACCTGGCTGACAATGGCGATCTTGATTTAGGTCCTGTCGAGACAGAGCCCCCCTACGCCTCTCCGCGCTTTCTGCGCAACTTCACTTACACAGCTGCAGACACCTACAGAGCATGGAACCGGGCCCCGGGGCCTTTCCATCTCTTCCCTCACACTCCTCTGGACCCTGTGCTGCCCTCTGAAGCTAAATTCCTTGGCTCAGGTACTGGTTTCAGGCCTATCGGTGGAGGTACGGGAGGCTCGGGGAAGGAATTTCAGGCAGCTCTAGGAGGGAATGTGCCCCGAGAACAGTTCACCGTGGTCATGCTGACTTACGAGAGGGAGGAGGTGCTGATGAACTCTCTAGAGAGGCTAAATGGACTGCCGTACCTCAACAAAGTAGTGGTGGTGTGGAACTCACCCAAGCCTCCTTCGGATGACCTGCTGTGGCCAGACATTGGCCTGCCAATTGTGGTGAGTATTCCTTTAGAAATTCAGCAAATATTCACATATTCATCTAAATGGTGTGGGTTTCTTTTATAAGGAATACATCTATGTCTCTTTCCATCTCTCTGAAGTGCAAAACAGTAACCTGTTATATTTCCGATGTGTTAGAGGTGGTGCAAAGTTTGCTGAAGTACATTACACTGAGCTGTTTGGATCAGTGCTTCTTTGGAACTCTGCAGGAGTCCATACAAATTACCAGAAGCTTTAGATGTGAAGAAGTGTGACATCCATGAATAATAAAATTTGTGCTTTTGAATTAAGCCTGGAAAATAAAATATTCATGTGTTTCATATTCACACCATTAGTTTGTGACAGGAACAAGTGGTAAGCTGTGAAAGAGGAACTAAAGAATTAGACTCTGTATTCCTCAGTGCTAGAAGAGTCTTGGTGCTGCCAAAGATTAAATAAGCTTCTATATTTACTTTTTCTATATGGCACATGTAGATTGTATGACAACGTAAAAAGCACAGCAAACCCACGCATGGAATAATTCTGTGATCAGATGAATCTTGAAGACTGAGTTTAATCATGAGTCATACGCAGTCACAATCAGTTTTAGAAGATGTATCACCACGTAGCCAGAAAGTCAGTTATTGCTGGTTTATATAGGTCAGGTAGAAGTACGAAATGTTCTGTGTGTCAGTACTCAGAATGTTCTCAACTATAAGTTTAAGTCGTGAATAGTTACATTTCTTATGTGAGTATCACTACTCACAAAAATGGCAACTAAGCAGAATCTTGTCTTGTGCCTGCAGGTTGTCCGCACAGAAAAGAACAGCCTCAACAACCGCTTCCTTCCCTGGGATGCCGTGGAAACCGAGGCCATACTGTCAATTGATGATGACGCTCATCTCCGGCACGATGAGATCATGTTTGGGTTCAGGTCAGTGATGGCGACAGAATGCGTGACGCTTTAGGGATTCATATATCGACACTGTCATTTTTTCACTTTGCATTGATAATATTGAATTGTTGATCATTAAATCAATATATGCATCCAGATCGATGCATAGTTAAACAGTAACAAGCTAATTAAGCTTATTAGGAAGTACTGTTTGAAGACATCGAGACCCACTGGCCAGGTCATTGCTGCCATTCTGTACTGTGCTCATACATGATGGTGTCGTGGAAGGCCCACCCTCCAGTTCCCTCATGGTTAACACTATTAGCTCTGTTAGCACTGTTGCTGTTATAACACTGTTTGTGGAGTCACCATTAGCTGCGAGCCGCCGGCTCAGCCACCCTTCATGTAGAGAACTGTGTCTAGACAACTCGTAAGCTTTGAATTTTGCATTGAGCTCATGCATGGCACTTAATCTGCCAAGGCCAAATGCCCTATCTCATGAAAGTAAAAAACAATTTATGTATCCATCTGCCCTGTCATTCACATCCTCTCCAAATTTTAATGGGTTCTTCCTTTGCCCATGCAACACCCTTCCACCAATCAAATGAAAATCGGACCAGTGGTTTTTCCGTAGTCCTGCTGACAGACAGACAAACCAAACCGAACACAAAACCTCCTCAGTGGAGCCGATAACACACAAGATAGTTGTTTACATAAGTAGTAAAGCAAAGGCACTGCATTGGCTAGGAAATCCATTTAAAAGTTTTGTAGTGTCTTTTCCAAGGAGAAGTGCTTTAAAAAAAGCTGAAAAAATGCAGTAAAAAGGAAGACAAACGTCGTCTCGAGTGAGAGGTGAAAAAATAGCAGAAGCGACGTCTTCCTGAAAATACGGAATTGGAGAGACTGAACGAACCACTTGTAACTGAACCAGAGAAAAATAAAAGGGAAACATGCTGCCAGTGCCTTGTGTTTATGATTCATTTGCTAATACTGTACTTAGATAAGCTGAATGTGAAGGCCATGTTTAAACCCATTAAAGGAGCAGGTTCAGTTATTTCTGTGCACCACCCCTCTCTCTTCCAGACTCGTCTACAACTCGGGGCTGTTGCAGCTTGTCCAGGCAGGCAGGAAGTGTGTGTGTGTGTGTGTGTGTGTGTGTGTGTGTGTGTGTGTGTACCAACCCCCCCCCCCCCCCCGGAATGTTTGCCCACTTTCATTCTCACCAAAGAGGAAACATTATGCAGCAGCTGACTGTGTTTGATGTCTGTCTAAGTGGTCTCACATGAGCCTGTCTGAAACATTAAATTTGCTTTTTGAGATTTCTTGTGTCTTCTGTGTCTGCGGAAGGAATTCCAAGTATCTAATCTGATAAACGGAAACACACTTTTATTGGGTCCAAGACTTTCTCGCAGTTACTGGGCTGCAGCACGTGTAAAAATGAGCCAAGAGTGACACTTTGGTTTTAAATATCTAAACTGTCTCAACTGTCTAATACTAATAGAAGACAACAGAACGGTTACTTAATTGCTCCCAAGAGGCGAATAGCTGTCACATTGCTTATAAAGACGACACTTTGAAACAGATGGATTTAAAAGGGTGGCATATGCACAGACACTTGGAGACTAATGACCATATAAAAGTGACAAATAACAACAGTAGAAAGTCATCCATAAATCATTTATTAATCCTGCCCAGTGAAGTCGTATTTGATGGATTGAAAATGAGGAATTCTGCTGACTTTGTGTCCGGCGGTGTCTCTCAGAGTGTGGCGCGAGGCCAGAGATCGCATCGTGGGTTTCCCCGGGAGGTATCACGCGTGGGACGTCAACCATCAGTCCTGGCTCTACAACTCCAACTACTCCTGTGAGCTCTCCATGGTCCTGACAGGAGCGGCTTTCTTCCACAAGGTCAGATCTTTTACTCCTCATCCTCAAAAAATAAACATTTAGCCAAAATAATCGTCTTGCTGTCTCATAGCCATCTCATTCACTTCCCCTCTGTGTTTGTATTTCTGTAGTACTACGCCTATCTGTACTCCTACGTGATGCCCCAAGCCATCAGGGACATGGTGGACGAGTACATAAACTGCGAGGACATCGCCATGAACTTCCTGGTCTCACACATCACTCGCAAACCACCCATCAAGGTCAGTGACAGAGCACCCAGTCCGCTCGTGCTCAGCTCAGCATCTGCAAGCTTTGTGTCTCCCTCAGGCCCCGTGTATTTATATTTTTGCCCACTTAGCCTTGCCATTACTCAAACTGACATATCCAATATTCCTTACAAATGATAAATCAAAAACACAAGATCGAATTGGTGGGTTATGCCTGATTTTTTTTTTCCACTGGATTTTTATCGGAAGGACATTTATTACCGGAGTGCATATTTATGGCTAGACAAATAATTATAGCAATCAAGGCATGGAAGCTGTTGGAGCAGAAATGTTATTGCAGCCCTCAGTTTAACTTCTTTTTGATTTAGTGCGGTGTTAATATTCAGGGGTGTTTCAGAGGGGAATTAAGGACGGCTTTGATGGAGTGTGTTGCATGACAGCAATTCGCTGCGAGGAATAAGCCTGGTGAATAATGAATTTGGGGCAAGTTTGAATGTGGAGTCATAAATGGTGAGGGGCTTTCTTTTAGTCCAAATAAGACAAAAACAGAAAAGAAATTGATTTTTATGCATCACTGATGACGAATTAACAAATTCAGTTTTAGGGATATCTGTCCTTTTCTTCAGCAGTTCTGTAGTCTTAAGTTTTTGTTCTTAATTGACCATTCACTAAGCCCCGTCTCCTTTTGTGCAGCACATACGCAGTTTACAATTACATGATAATGGTGTCGGATTTGCCACTTGAATAACTGTAACTTTTTAAAGCAGTGGGTCCTTTAGACAGTGGTAGACAAAAGCAGTCTTCTCATTTCTAGTCAATGACTGTCGGCTGAAATGACATGAAATTAAGTCTCACTACCAGATTTTAACCAGCTGTTCCTGGCGAGCTAATTAAGCTAATGTTAGCTCCCTGAGTTGTTTTAAAAAGCAAACTCCAGCTGACTTTTTAATGTGTCAAGCTGACGCTGACACTTGATGGCTATAAATGTGATAACCTACTAAAAGGGTGAAGCTAAAGCTGTGTGTCCCAGGATAAAAGTTAGCATCTTCACCAGTTGATGATCCATGTAGAGGATGTGGAAATAAAGAAACAGCATTGTTTTTGTATCACAGTGTAGAGCTAGTTAGACCTGGTATTATGTATTAAATTAAAATGTTGGATCAGATTGTTATTTTATTATCATATCAGGGCTTCCCCCAGAAAAGTTGTTTGGCTATGTGGCCTTAACAACAATATTTTGCCTAAAACTGATGGACAAGATGCGCCGGTCAAGGAGAGAAATGCAGCATATTGCCAGGGACAAATTGTGATGGATAGTTACCATTGCAGCCTTGTGTCCCAGAGGCAGTGATGAGTAAGGTAGTAAGTGGTTAAGATTAGGGTTAGTAACATCATTTGAGCTGTTAATAAAGCCCTGGAGGGTGGGAGTGGATGAACCCGGTTAAAGAGTACCCGCCCAGACGGGACGTTCTAAAACTAAAGCGAGCGTGCCCACAAAGAGGCAGGGATCATTTGGCATTCTGTTGGTTGGGGGATTTTGACAGGGTTGTTACACAAAAAAATCCAAGCGCAGGGCAGAAATCTGAGAGCAAAAATTCTGTGAGCACACAGAAACAGTTTGAGCGCGAGGAGAAAAGCCGAAGCTCGAGCAGGAAATCTGTGCGAGCAACATGGTATCTGAGTGCGAGCACACAGTTTGAACAGAAACAGAGTAGATCCAAGCGCAAGCAGAGGCTATTTGAGTGCAAGGGCAGGGTTTTTGAACGTGAAATCAATAAATAATGTTCTCAAACTGATAGACCACTCTCTTGGATAAAGATAGGGATAAAGCTCCATAGTTGGACATGCTAACGATGGCTGCAGACGAACACTGTTTACTTTTTGCCTACACGTTTCCTCTTGTGTTTTTAATGTTTGAGAGGCTAAAATAAAGACACCATTCTCCAAACTCTGCAAATGCAGAGTATTGCTCTCATCAAATGTAGAGTCCAAAGCCTAATGGGACATCTGTGTTTAGTTACAGTTGCTATGATATGATTGGCCAGTTTAGAGCTTGGTCAGTTCCTGAAGCTCATCTTTTCCATCCTACAGCAGCATTGTGCTGAAAAGTACCTCATGCACAAATGACTGTGTCTCTGTCTGTCTTAGGTAACGTCACGTTGGACTTTCCGCTGTCCCGGCTGCCCTCAGGCCCTTTCACATGACGACTCGCATTTCCACGAACGCCACAAGTGCATCAACTTCTTCGTCAAGGTGTACGGCTACATGCCGCTGCTGTACACGCAGTTCCGCGTGGACTCTGTGCTGTTTAAGACTCGATTGCCCCATGACAAGACCAAGTGTTTCAAGTTTATCTAGCATCGGGCTGAGTGGCCCAGCAAAGAGCCAAAAGCGGCAAGGATTGAAGGACTGGAAGTGTTTAAAGAACAGCAGCTCCCTGTGCGAGCAGTGATGGAGATGGATGGATGGGCTGCCAGATGAATGCACAGAAGTAAAGTTTGGAGTAAGGATTTTGCCCGAGGAGGGAGAGACGAGTTGACCTTAAAAGCTGTTGGCTTGGTGGTCTAATCCACAGCTCTGCTGAAAATTTGAAGAGTGGAAGCTGAAAGGCACCACTGCCAACAAATTAAGCCTTTTCAGTGGATGTCACTCCTCCTTTTTCATGTTCTTCAATCACGCTCAATCATCAACCACTACAGATGTCATTTGCACCTCTTAATGGCCTGCTGAGGAAAGAGGACGGTTGTACACAGTGTACAGAAACTCCCCCACGATAAACTCTGCCTGACAATGGAGCTATCAGTTACTGAATCACTGACAGACTGATGTCAGGCCGCGTTCGCCCAGCAGCTTGTTGACAGTTAAAGCTGGGAGAGCAGACGTGGCAGCGGCACATTGCTGCCAATGCGCTTCTTTTTTTTTTTTTTTTTCTTTTCATTTTACAGTTACAAACTGTACTTCTTGTACATGTACGTGAGAGAAGCACTGATGGAGAAGTATTTTATTGAACGTTTTTTCCTTTTTTTTAAAATAATGTCGTTTAAATGTGTAAATCTCTATGTCGGATGAACATTTTCCAGAACCTCTGCCTGTGGGAGATCAGACACAGACTCGTTAGTCTGAGAACGAGACAGGACCTCGACTGAAGAGTTAAACAGGTTGGCCCGATCATGTTTAGTAACGCTACGTGTTCAAGAAGGAATTCACTTCAGCGGTCACCATAATGCCTCAAAATTTGTCATGAAAACCAGCCACCATTTTGTCATTTTGTTATGCTTACAGGACTGGCCTGGCCTGTTTTTTATGCTATAGGGTGTTTACTAATGTTTGTAAAAATGGTCCGAGGTTGAAGTAGTCATGTTTAAATGTAATAATATTAACCAATCAAAGGTTACAATGTCCTTTACAGAAGTGCAACAAAGTCAAGAATCACTGCTGCCAAAATCAACAAAAAATAGGTTTGGATGTCTAATTAAGGTTGTGATTATAGAGACAGTTAAATGTACTATTAGGATTATGGTAAAAAAAAATGTTAAAGAGAACAGCTTGACATTATAGGAAACAAACTTATTTGCTGTCATTAGGAGCGTGAGATGAGAAGATCCATACTGGAGATACACCAATTGATTGGCTGGTGACTGCAAGTGGACGATTTTCAGATTAATCGGCCATGACTGATGACCGACTGGTCAGATGTAGCCGATCCCATGTGGATAAAATTTACATGCATGCATGGCACGATCACTTACGTCACAAATATCAGCACAGACCATAACTGTCCGCCAGTGTAATTCATTCCCGTTTGTGCTTCACATAGCTTGAAGGTATTGTGTTAAGCTAACTAGCAAACTGATGTGTCACCCAAATCTGTAACTGTAGCAAAGTGTAGTATCGCAAAGCTAATGCCAAGTATTTCAAGTAGGTGAACGGCAGATGCTAAAACACTTAGCTTCTTAGTCCAGGAGAAATAACTCAATAAAAACACAATTATGGGAGGTTAACCCTAGTTTGCTAATTAGCAGATTAGTTTAGATAACTAGCAGACTACTCGGGTAGTTGATAACAAACTCAAAGGGTTTGCATAGAAAAGCTAATGCTGACTGTTTCATGCAAGTGAATGGAAAATGCTAAAGCTAATTAGCGCCATATTCTGGGAGGTATAGTTAAATAAAAACACAGAGTTGGGTGGTCTAACCAAGTTTGCTAGTTAGTCTAGTTAGCTTTCTTCCTGAGTGGGGTCCATTTCATAGATTTGGTGGTTTATTCCATGGTCGCAAAAAGTTTTAGTGCTAGTGATTAAAATGAAAACAAAATGGTGACGTTACTTGAGTGAAAATGGAGCTGTCAATTAAGCGTGATCTGATCTGCCCACACAAACCTGACAAATGCTGTTCTTGAGCTAGGTCTTCTAATAGTTATGAACATGTATTTTCACTGATGCTTAACGGGACGCTCCTCCTTGATACCATATTCGCATTTTAACTACTTCAAGACAAGTTTCCAGTAGCTTTAAAGAAAAGATCAAACGTGTTGTGTATGTCGTCAGTTGTAGTTCTCAGAAGGAAAGAAAATCAGGATCAGCCAAAATTGGAATCGACTAAGAAAGTTGCAGTCTGTGCATCTCTAATCTATACTTTAATCACATCTGTCCACTTAGCTTAGCATAGCATAAAGACTGGAAATGGGCAGTAACAGCTAGCCTGCCCATCAGCACCTCTGAAGCTCACTAACATCTGTGAAATCTGGTGTACAAACGACAAACTGTTTACCCTGCTCAAGTCCTTATGCTAAGATAAGCTAACTGGCTGCAGGCTACAACAGTTAGCCTCGTATTTGACAAACAGCTCGTCTCATCTTACTCTCCACCAAACAGCAAATAAACATGTTGAGCTATTCTCTTTAACATGTCGCCAGTTCTGGCTTTGAGACAGAAGTACTAAATATTTCCCGCCATTCATGTCACCCTCCTGTATAGAACTTTCTCAGCTCAGACAGAAACGTCACTTTACAGTGTCACCATATTGGTTCCACTTTGTTTTTTGTCTTTTTTTTTTTTTTTTTTTAACCATTGCTTGATGAATGTTTTCTTTGCCAAATAGGTACGATGTCTGCTGCTTTACAGCATAATTTGCAGGGTGCGCAGTGTGAATGGTTGCTAAAGGGATGCAGTCTGGTACACCCATATCCACTCTGCATGGTACTTTAGTAGAGTCGATCCATTCAAAGCCTTTCCCATCGTGTATTATAAATACAGATCCTTTATTTGACCAGATTTAATTCCTGTAATCTGAACAAAAGGTCAACCTAAAAAGATCCCTTTAAAAAATATCGAGAAAAGCTAAGGTATTTTTCCCCCAAATAAGGTTCTAAGTGTGAGGATGCTTTTATGAAACTCTCACAAGTCCACGGTTCCTGTATATTTATTGAATATATTATTAAAAAAAGATTTTTTTAAAACTGATAATGACACATTCAATAAAATGAGAAGACAGTGTAGTTTATTATTCCTTATCTTAAAGAGGTCCCGTCAGCTTATTTCATTGCCTGGGAAAACTAGCTTGTGCCACCGAATGCTTAGGACGGTTTTAACTGACCTTAGAGCAGCACTCAGGCAGGCAAATGTGTTTTATAGACGTCAAGACGACCTGGGTCTTAAAAAGGTCGAAATGTAACAGATGGTCATAAACGGAGCTTCTGCAACAGTCAGTGGACAGGCAGTAAAGCGTCTTTGAAGCCAAACCTACCTGCTCCAGCTGGCTGCTGCTGCTCCTCTGGCCCCTCCAGTTAAAATATAAAAATATTTGATTGGGCATGTTTAGCTAAAATGGATTAAACAAAGAGCCAGATTCTGCATTACACTGGCGCAAAATGGCTGCACAGCTAAAACAAATCCAAATTTACACTGCTGCACCAGACTTGAAAAACCAGCCTGTCTTCTCACCTCGTCACACCTGAACACTTTTATTGGAGCTCCGGGGGCTTCATAATTACCTGGCTGACTAAACCTGTCCTGGGGCGTAAATAGGGTCAGCTGGTATTCTTTCTGTAAGTCAAAGCCTCCCTCCTCAAGGATCTGTGGCACAGCTGGTTTTCCGTGGCCGAGAGCAGGATAAACGTCCCTGGGAGGCCGCAGTCACTCTGCTAGGAGTTTTGAAACTATGTGCTCCTGGGTCTGATCCACGACTGTGGGCGAGGCTCCAGCCACCTGCAACGCTGCTTGCGCTGTGCCAGAATGATGACTGATGACAGCGTCAAACATACCATTGAAGGCCAGATTAATGGAAATAAAAACTTTCAACATTGTTAAAACATTATCTGTCTTATGGCCTCGTTCTTGTCTTCATCTTTACAAAACACATTCCTGCACTTTGACTGTTCGATAAGGTCTTAAATGAAGAGGGTGAATCAGAGATTTATTCAAAAATACTGTTCCACCTTTTGTGTTTATTTTCAAGTTAGCCTGCTCAATGAAAATATTGATACCACTGTCATGTTCGTGTGGTGAGACTCAAGTTACAGCTAGGTAGCTTAGCATAGTGCTAGGTGAATGATCAAATTTTATTTTCAATTATGATTTTGGCTTCCAACAATTATGAAAACAAGATGAGTGAGATAAAACAATCATTCACTGTGTTTCTCAAAGATGCTCTTGTTTTGTCTGGTGTTATAAATCCAGCACACTCCTTTATTTACGGCGGTGCTCTGTGTTGCCAACCTGTCTACATTCCCACGAGATTTAGCGACTTCTCAGACCCTTTTTATGATTCTTTTTTTATCATGACACTTTCCCAAAGTCCTATGTTCCCCAGTACTACATTTGTGCTTTCACGGGGTGCTATGTTCCGAAGGTCTTATATTCTCAAGGTCCTATGTTTCCAAGTCCTATATTCCCCAGGTCTGATGTTCCCAGGTTCCTATATTCCCAAGAACCTTTGTTCCGAAGGTCTTTACTCTCAAGGTCCTATGTTCATAAGGTCCTATATTCCCAAGGTCTTATGTCCTCAGGGTTCTAAATTCTCAAGGCCTTTATGTTCCTAGGGTCATATATTCTCAAGGTCCTATGTTCCTAGGGTCCTATATTCACAAGGCCCTATATACCCAAGAGCCTATTGTATGTTCCTAAGGCCCTATATTTCCACTGTCCCATGTTCCCAAGGTCTTATATTCCCAAGGTCCCATGTTCCTGGTGTCCTCTATGCATAAGGTCCTATGTCCCTAAGGTCCTATATTCCCAGATTTTAGTGTTTATATTGTCCTATGTTCCCAGGGTCCTAAATTCCCAAGGCCCTATGTTTACAAGGTCCTATGTTCCCAGGGTCATATATTCTCAAGGCCCTATGTTCCTACAGTCCTATATTCCCAGATTTTAATGTTTCTAAGGTCCTGTGTTCCCAGGGTCCTATATTCACAAGGTCTTATGTTTCTAGTATCCTATACTCATAAGGTCCTATGTCCCTCAGGTCCTATATTCCCAGATTCTAATGTCTCTAAGGTCCTATGTTCCTTACGCCCTATATTCACAAGGTCCTATGTTCCCAGTGTCCTACATTGCTAAGGTCCTATGTTTCCAGGGTCCTTTATTTTCCAAGGTCCTATGTTCTCAATGTGTTGTGTTCCAAGGGTCTATGAAGCACATGATGGGAACCTGTAAAAGATGTTCCTCAGCTCGGTAGTTGCTTAATTTGACATGTGCTGGGGTTAGTTTAGGGGACTATAATCTCTGAGACTCTGAGTCATTAAATCTACTGGACACAGCCTTAACGGTACATGCTCTACCCGGTGAGCCACCAGGGTGCATCAATACTCACTGTTTCTGTATGGAGAACAGCCCCATATTTCAGCCTGAAATTTAAAATAATAATTTCTTAACCAACAAAAAGAGAGGAAGAAAACCACAAAATGATAAAGGAGAAAATTATTTTTTTTAACAGTTTGGGGTTAGGAAATCAATAGTAGTCGACTATTGTCATTTCCAAACAGGTTAAGATTAGGAAAGCGGTCTGGGGTCAGGTTAAGATATTCATTAAATATTTAGACATGAAAGGGGTCAAATTTGACCTGAACACAAAATAAGGGTTTAACAGAATTGCTGACCTTGGGAGCATAGATATGCTCCTGTTCTCTGTCAGCATGCTAAACTAACCAGCTGCTGTCTGCAAACCAGCTTAACTGTAAACTCTGTTCTCACCATATAGACACGAGCGTGGCATCAGCCTTTTATTTAACCCTCAGCCAGAAAAGTGTTTTTCCCAAAATGCTAAACTAATTCTTCAGTGCTTGTAAATGCTGCTAATGCACAAATAGTGCTCAGAACAAAAAGCCAGACTTCTGATAAACAGACTCCAGTGGCTCTTATTCCCATTCCTGCAATCAAAAGCCAATTGTTTATCTGGCAGGAATGTGAGACATCTGGTTCATATTCATCTTATATTGACTAAAACCCAACTTTGTAGAAATTTGGCCCTGCAGGAGAACTGATGGGGCGAGGTGTGGCTGCAGCACCCCAGACCCAGAGGAGGGGCTCAGATCTGACATCACTGGGACGAGAAGAAAGAAAAATACATCCCACACCCCTCAGCTTCAGCCAGCAGGGAAGAGAGGGCTTCATACTTGTGACTGAAGCTCGAGGTGTGGCTGCGAAGTCTTCAGTAGTCTTCTTGGGGAGATTTTCTGACTCACAGCTTTTCTTTTCTGATGAGGCTTGAAGACTGGCTTTGTTCCAGATGAGGACAGTGCAGTTACAATCATATTTCAAACACTTCTGAACAATGCTTCAATTTATTTTAGCCTTTATTTAATAATCCATCCTCCATTCTCTTGCAATCAGAAAAAAAATGATTTCCCTTTCTTTTAGACTGTAATTTCATCTCACCACTCCAACTCACTTCACAGCCAACGCTGCTGTCATCGGCGCTGCCTCAGACAAACAGCCAGGTTTATTGGACTGCGCAGGCTTTTGCATATTCCTCCTCAGCGGGAAGCACCGTGTTTCTACATGAATGAACATGGCTGAGTTGTCAGAAGGCTGAATGGTGAAACAGGCTCAATCTGTATTACACAGGGAAGGAAGCTGCTCTTTGATACCAGTGGCATGCGGAGCTGTGTCCAATTCTGTAAGCGACTCAGCGAGCACAAGACAGAATTTCATTCCTCTCGTTTAAAGATGCATAGTGTACAGAGTTATGCCAGACCACAATACAGAAAAAAAGAGCTGTCTTTGTGTCGCACAAACCCTCAGAGAGACACCCATAAATCTGGTAAACGGTTTGACTGATAATCCAAAATCATAAAAGGGGGAAACCGGTGAATGGATCTTGCATAATGTCACGTGCATGTAAACAAACTGTACAAAGCATAGCTTGTAAGCATAGTTGCAGCATGTAGTAGGCCCTTTGTAACAGTCTTCTGGTTGCCTTCTCTTTTGTCAATGGCTATGACTGATAGAGAAATGTCTGGTATGCTGGTGGCAGCTGAAGTCCAGAGAAGCCGTGTCTGGCTGGGAGGAGTCTGCCAGTGCTGGACCGAGCTCTTTGGTCCAAGATTCAGAGACAAAAAAAAAAACAAAAACATTTGGAAGTGTCTTCACATTGTCCTGTAAACAGTTAGTGTACATGCAGATTTTTGTTGTATGCAGCATTACTGGAGAAACCGTCTGCTCTGGGTTAGTTCAGTAATTATAATGTCATTAATTTTCAATCTGCCGTCGCCTTCTCCTGTCAATAAAAAGGCTGGAGCTGCAGTTTACATCTCCACCTCCGCCAATAAAGTCAGTCTGTCAGAGGAAAGTGGCAGATTAAAGGGCACTCATGCAGTCTCTGCTGGCAGTGAAGACTGGGAACCCATGCCCGCCCTCACACCTGTACGCAGCACACACACACACACACACACACACACACACACACACACATCTCACAAGGTGCTTCCTGCTCCCCCCCTCCCCCCCAAAAAAACTGACTCTCCAGGGAATGTTGTTAATGTCAGTCTACATAAATCTCCCTCTTATGTGTCGGTGAGCGTGTGCCAGTGGCAGACCTGCTGTCCCTCCGCCTCTTTCATCTCTGTCCAGTGGGCCTGCTGCTCCTCGCCGGTGCTGTTGAGGCCCAGGGAGACCCAGCCCAGCCTCTCCCTGGGCCTCATGCTGCTCCGGCGGCAGAACACCGTCAGCACCAGAGACACCTCGGACAGCTGGAAGAGCGCCACCTGGAACAGGAACGTCTCCTTGTAGGTGGGGTTGGGCTGGCCGCGGCACACGGCCGTCTTGCACTTGGACATCTCTTTCCCCTTGGAGTCCAGCATGGTCAGCTTCACGTAGGTGTCTGGAAGGAGGTGTGGGAGAGTGGTGAGAGAGCGCCATCAAGTGGTGGGAGAGCAGTACTGCAACAAGCACAGTTTTTAAATCTTGGAAGCAGAGTCAGTGTCTGGAAGTGAACCAGTGCTGTGAGCGACATTTTGGGTGGAAATACATTATCAAATGGTTCCTTAAGGGCTCTTTCTTCTGCATTCTACTGAAAGGATACTTGTGAACTCTAAACCAATCCAGATTTATTATTCAAAAATCAAAAGACTTCACACTGAGTTATTTGGGGCCCAAAAGGGCACAAGTGTACTTGAAAATATTTTCTTCAGTAAATTTTAAAACATTGTTCATTATCTAAGTCCATCACTTTCATCTGCTGGGGCCAGGTCATGGGGCAGCAGGCCAAGCATAGCACCCCAGACGTCCCTCTCCCCAGCAATGCTTTTGCAGCTATCTCTGGATTACCCAGAGGCGTTCTCAGGCCAGATGGGATATGAAGTCCCTCCAGCATGTTCTGGGTCTGCCCTGGGGCCTCCTACCAGTTGTATGTAAGACATTAAGTATTAAGACATTGCCCAGTTTTATATTCAAGGTTATAATCAATGAATAAAGTTGGAAAGTATGGTCATTTTTTTGTTTTGGCTGTCCTGTAAATTCGGTCAAATTCAGCCGGCTAGTCTAGCTCCGTCCAAAGGTGCAAAAAATCAGTCTGTTAGCCCTCTGAAGCTCACAAATAAACATGGTATCTACTTAATATGTTTATATATTTCCTGTATTTATTTATTAACGGTACAAAAACGTACATAGAAAAATGTCAATTTAAAGTTTGAGGAGTAGAAGTGCTGAGCATTTATTGACCTACTTGTGTACATGTACATTTACATTACACCCACAGAAATAAACTTTAGAGGTGGTGGTGGTAAGGATTTTTTTTGGACAGAGTCAGGCCAGCTGTTCACTGTTTTCAGTCTTAATGCAAAACTAAACTAAGAGTCCTCAGGCTGTAGCTTCAGATTTACTGTACAGACATGTGAGCACGTCTCTGAGAAGGCAAAGAAGTGTTTTCTCCCAAAAATTCCTTTAAAGATTTCAGCGCAGTTATATGTGCAAACACCAGAAATAAAACCAAACGTTTCTGTGTTGCTGGATACTGCAAGATATGAGTGATAATAAATGTTGTTCTGAAATTTGGACGGACTAGCCCTTTAATTTAATGTTATATATGTAAGAAACAAATATTTGGAGGATTATATTCAAAGAGTGTGTGTTTGTTAATTTACGCACTGATCAAATTTCATCCAGGGAACCAAACGTGGCATTTTGGGTTAAAACCTTAAAATATAACTTACACATGATTGAAATATTCCTAACACTAATTACCTGAAGTAATTAAGTGCTGACTCACCTCTCATGATATAAAGCTGCCCCCCGACAAAGTGTTTTATACAACAGAACAGACCGTCTGTGACACACACCACGGCACACAGAGTTGGAAAGAAGAAAGAGAGGAAATAGTTTTCAGATTGTGACACACACCAAAAGTTCAGCTTTCATGGAACTCTGATAAACTGCAATTGTTTCAGCATTATGGCTTTAATCACTGAGGTTATTAAAAAGCTGGTGCTGTTGCCAGGAAACATTTAAATGTAATGGTGCACAATTTGTTTTCGTTACACGCTGCCGGGAGTCTTGCCCATCTGTTTTGCCAAAACAATTGCTCAGTGTATCAGCACACTTTGGGGAAGCAATATTACAAGAGAGAAATTTTACCGAAAGGGAAATTTACATCGTCACTCGGCACCTCTATCAAAGCTGGCACAACAGCCAAGAATTAGATGATTTTACATGGAAGCTTTTGTACGTACTGACAGGTTTATCCGACGCTGTGGTTTTAAAGTGGCTTCCCTGGATGACCTCAGCTGATAGCTGTCCCGTGGCAGAGTTGTAGATGAGACCCAGGAGGATCTCTGGCAAGGAGGAGTCTTCAGTGGAGCGGTAGGACAGAGCTCCTGCACTGCGAGACACGCTCACCACAGAGCCACAACCCTGGGAATATCAACCACAGAGGGAGTTATCAGTAAAAGCACCAGTTAGATTCTGAACAGTATCTACATGGAGTCATAACCAATAAAAAGAAGGCGTTCCAAGGCAGTCTGGCCTTCTTATAGGACCTGGATCCTCAACAGGCGGTCTGTGACCTCTAAGAGGCCCTCAGAGTTTCTGCAAGGGGCCGCCAGATTATTGTTTGATGATTTATTTAATTCTGAATTAAAATATGTATGAAAATAAACAATAACATAAATCCAACATTTTATTAGCTACTGTAAGATAAATCAGGCCATTCATTAAAAATATGTAGATACATATTTAATTTAATTTACATTACACATTATTGGTGATAAGCTAACTGTTAAGGCCCTGACACACCAAGCTGACAGTCAGCCATTGGCCAAATTTGAGCCGTTGGTGAGCGTCTGCCACCCTCGTCAGTGCGGTGTGTCCTGCGCTGTTGCCCCTCTTTGCCCCCCATTGGCTTTTTGCTTGGCCGATTCAATGTTGGCACAGCCGATCACTCTGATTGGCAGTTCAGCTCAGCGCACAAGAAGAGAAACTGAAGTGAGGTAAGTAAACAAAAAGCTAAAGCTGAGAGGGACCAAAACAAACTTGTTGCATAAGGCAAGATTATTTTTCTTTAGCAGATGTTAATGTGCTAACTAGCGCCAAGACATTTTTCTGGTTCCGTCTGCTGGTGTGGAGTCATTTCCTCCCACACAGGCCCAGAACGTATATGCTGGTTGACAGTTAGCAGTAGTCTTTGCAGTGTGTTCATGTGCAACTTTCTTGGCTGAGACACAGCAACGTCAGGTGACACAGCAGGTGCCGAAAGTGCAAAGGTGAAGCTAACACACCTAGCCATGCTCCAACTGCTGTTCGCTTAGCAACTACTGGCAAGCACAACCTAGAGAAAACCTGAACCCCTCTCACTAGGGTGAGAAAAATTGAACATTATTGGGATTTGAACTCCTGGTATAACAAAACAAAGACATCTGAAGATTTCACGTTGGACTCTAGGAAATTAGGATGGTTATTTTCTTATAGTTTTATAGAATAAGAATACATGTATTAATTGAGAAAATATAAAGATTAATTGATAATGAAAACAGCCCTTACTTGAAGCCCTAGATTAATATGCAGTTGAATGACACAGGTCTGCAGCTGATATATTCACTGTCAAACTACAGTCCCAGTGCGTCAGATAAAACTATGCACAGTGTAAGATATAAATTCACAAAGTGTTCTCACTGTAAGTTCAGAGCCCGGCTCCAGGGTGACAGGCAGAGCGATCTTGCCCTGCAGGTTGAGCTTAGTCAGGTAGAACACCTTCTCTCCCAGGACCTTCTCCTTTTTCATCCGCCTGATGCTGTACAGTCGGAAGCGCACAGCGTAGTCCCCCAGGGCCTCCTGTTCCACCCTGGAAAACTTGAATGTTTCCGTGAAGACAGGACACGGGCCCTTCTGCACGCCCGTCTTGGCCCGTTGCTTCTTGGTGGGCAGCAGGACCAGGTGGACCTGCCACGCGATGTTGCCCGTCTGTTTGAGAGCAGGGATGTCTGTTGCCGCAGTGACCGTGACAGCCAACCACTGCTCACCAGAGTCATATTCAAAAGCGACGTCCAGGGTGCCGTATTTGGCGAGTGGCTCTGGCTCGTAGGCTGTGGGGAGGCGAGGACCGGAGCCGTCCTGAAGGGAGGAAAGAATAAGAGGAAGGCTGAGTGTAAGAGAGGAGAGAATCTGAAGCAGCTTCCTCCATCAACTTCCTCCATCAACTTCCTCCTGTTCCTGGACAGTATTGGGTCAGTTAAGTTACTCATCATGGTTGGGTAGGAACAGCTTACATGTATTTGGGATTATGTAATCAAACCAGATTACATTTGAAAACATATAATTATATCATACAAATAATGCGATTATTAAAAATTATTTGATTACATTTTGCCTTTAAAATGTGGCAAATTTAAAACTTAAAATTAAATTAAATGAATATAAATTGAAATAAAATAAAATAAAATTAAATTTAAAAAATATCTGTTTAAAATAATAACCTATATTTTATGTCCCAACACAGTGAAAAAGTTGCTGTGTTTCCTGCTGCAAACATATTTTGTTCACACAGAAAATATTTCTGGCAGTAGGAAGCGATGTAAAAAAAAAAAAAAAAAAAAAAAAGGAGAAAAAATGTAAATGAGTTTCTGAATAAGTTAAGACAATAAATTAATAATCTACAGAGTAGCTTGTGCAGCAAAAGGTATTTTTAGAGCCCAATTAGTGTAAGTTTTTTCACCTGTTTTTGTCATGTTTAAAATAATCACTGATTTATTTTTATATAATGATCCTCAGGAGTTATAATAATGAGATCTGGGTCAGACTGAGTATCAGGATATTCTGTAGGACCAATGTAACAACAGCACAACAATATCTGGAACAGTGCTGGTATTTTTGTCCCCTTTCAAACCAGTACAGTGACCCGCCCCCTTGTCTCGTTATAATGAGATGAACTGAACTGTAACTGACACTGTAACCTAAGTAACACTGACAGTAAACAACTTACTGTATGTAATTACAGTAGTGGTCTCATATGAATCTTTAATTAATTGGCAGTAAGGGGGCTTTGTATATGGTGTTTATACTATAACCTTAGTGAACAACAAGGCAGGTTTGATATAAAATATATTCATACTATAAAAAGAATTGTTAGTACTGCTTAAAGTCACAGAGGAGGGAACACAGAGTAGCTCTGCTCTGACCTCTGGTCCCAGCACAGCGGTGCTGTCACTGGGAATGTCCTCCTCGCAGCCTTTGTTGAGGTAGCTCTCAGTGTCCTGCTCCACGCTGGCCTCACTGGAGCAGCGGGGGCTGTCGCAGCGCTGTGGGGACGACCCCCTCCTGACCCCTCGCTCTGAGCGGGACCGAGAGGACACGCGTACCGCCGAGCCCTCGTCCTGATACGGTGGAGGCTGAGTCTCACTGAGGGACGACTCCTTCTTAATTCTCTGGATGCTGTTGGCTGCTCTCAGCACAGTGACACAGAGAGATGCAGAGGGAGTAATGTGATACGAGAGGAGTGTTACTGGAGACGCACTGTGCTCTGCAGAGATACGCATTATGTATGTATGCAATGTACAGTCGACCACAGAGTCAGGTTAACCTCTTAAACTGTGTCAGAGCCACAGAGGCCATCTTTTTTTTTTAACTAAACAGCTTCACAGACTTTTATTCTAAACTCTTGTCGAGATGTAAAATTCAGTCACACAAAGATTGGCATCTTGAGTTTAAATATTTCACTCTGTAATTATCATGTGAAAAAAGATCCTACATAAATAAGTGCACACTAAAGGCAGACATTAAATGCAGTTCAAAGTTTTGAGTAACTTCTCTAATATAGTGAGACTTTACAGGAATACTTCACCCCCTAAATGATCACTTGTATATCAGTTGTTCAACCTATGTATTCTAAATTTGGGAAGAAGACTCCAGTGTGAATGAAGAATCTGTAAAAAGCTACTTTCCCTTCTCCCTCCCTTGTAGATCTGCCCAGGTGAGCTGCATTACCTAACGAGGTGCATCACACCTGGCATGGAGGAGGCCTCTGGTGTGGGGACTGCCTCCTCTCAGCTTGGGATTTTTGTTGTCTTGTTTGCTTGTTTTATTTGTTAATAAATCCCATGGAATTGAGTGTTTTAAAGGTGTTTATGTGGTCATTTTGGGTCAGTGTTGGAGTTTTGTTTGCCCCATAGGGCCACCTAAGGGTGGGGCGTCACGAAAGCAAACATTCTTCATGAACTTAAGTTGTAGGGGAACACGTTCTCAAAAACAGTGCAGATGCACCACTCATCTGTGTGAGACTATTTATGCGCACGTTTTTTCGATAGTTAGGTTACAGAAAATTAGTGTGTTTGGGGAGTACTGAGCATACGACTGGATAAATAAGACTTGGATTATAATGCATGAGAGTTTGTGACCAGATGGTTTATTATAGTTTTGCTGTTTTTAAACACAAACCACTACGACTTCAGTACATCAAGAATTTCCTCCTTTTTTGGATTCTCCGTTGGAGGCATGCAAGAACAATTACGTTTTCTTCACAAATTCAAGGTAACATTGGGTAAGTAATTGATATACAAATACATTGGGGGCTGGGTTATAAACCATTTGGGGGGGAGTCTTCCTTTAACCCTTTGAAACCTGGAGTGACATCACTTTTCTTGTGCTTTCAGATGCCTTTCGCAAGTGTTTAAACCTTTAAAGGTAGGGTCTGGAGGATTTTCCAGTTGCTGTTTGTAAACACACATTCAAATTTGGCCCCTCCTATCAGGCTCAGCTCTCCCGGGTGTACGGAGCCCGGAGGTACGGAAGAAGGCTTCACAGAAGAGGTTCAGGCAAGGCTCGCACTGGTGCATGCTCGGACACGCTCAGGCACGGCACCTGCGCTCTCTCATTGGCTGGGGAAATCTCTGCCCAGAAGTGGTCCTAGCTCACAAAAACATCAAAATACAGTTAAAGGGCAGGAGCTCTGCAAACAGAGTCACCACCACACATGAGTAGAAGCCCATAGGGGATGATTAAGCAGGATTTCATTTGTATATGTCTATATTTTGTTTTGTTTGAAAATCCACCAGATCCTACCTTTAAACCCTGAGCAAATTGGTGCGATTTCTTTCAGAAACATGGGGGAAAAGGGTGATGAGCAACATGGTAAAAAATGTCCCACAAATTGCAAAAAATAAATAAAATAAAATAGAAAATATAAGAAAAAAGCTAGGAAAAAAAAAAATAATAATAATAATAATTATTATTATTATTGTTATTAGATTTTAAAATTATTTTATAGAATTATTATAATTTTAAGCACTCTTTCCAGGTCATTTCCTTGTTTATTTGTTTTTAACTTTCTTTTTTTCCCCACTAATTTTCTTGTATTTAATTTTTTTCTTTTTACTAATTTTTTTGTGTCATTTATTCTTTAGTTTTGAAAAAAAAATCTAGCCAGTTTTGTCAGGTTTCAAAGTGTCAAAGTAACATGACGGCTCAGCACAGACTAGAAAGGGACATACAGTGACGGGAAGTGTAAAATGTGAAAATATCAAACTGATATAAATGTCTTCATTTTGACCTTTAAGGCAATAGAAGTGAAATTAAGAAACAATGGTACATTTAACCAGAATAGGTACTTGACATTATTAATGTTGTTATTGCATTTATTACATTTTATTTTTAGACATTTCAATTAATTGAATCTCTGTTTTTATAGTCATGTTGTGTTATATTTTCATCCTATTTCATCTTGCGTGTGTCTTGTGTGTTTTGTAACCTTTATGTTTTATGATGTGCAGTGTTTGTGTTGTATAACTGAGCGTGCTCTCACCTCGCCCACTGGAGGCCTCACTGCTGTAGCCTCCCTGCTCAGCAGACTGTTTGCGTTTGTTGCTCCACGCAGAAGTCGTGTTCTGCTGGGCCACAGCCTCGGGGCCTTTGTCCTCCTCGCTGTCTGATAAAACTCCCTCTGGACAGAGCACACGGAGACTCCGGTTCAAACATTACATTTGTCTTACAAAATACAACATATGCAGCGTTTGAATAAAAGCAGGACACAGATGCAGAGATGCAGAAGCTGAAACTGGAACACAGCAGGCTGGGAAAAGGTCCTTCAAGGTAAGAGCTTCAGAGAAGAAGAAGAAGAAGAAGAAGAGACCCAGGTCGTGAAACAGAAGCAGCACACCATCTAACCTTTTTTTCCTTTCTTTTTCTTCTTGCTTTTCTTCCCTTTCTCCTTCTTCTTCTCCACGTCCGAGGCTTCATCAGATTTCTTTGAACCCTCTTTTGCTTCTTTCTTCTTCTTCTTCTTGTCTGACTTTTTCTTTTTTACCGTTGAGGAAGATCTAGAGAGCTCAGCCTCCTCCTCATCATCTCCTTCTCTCTCCAGGCTTTTCTCTTCCTCTTCCTCTCTGTCCTCTGTTTGCTTATTCTGTTTTGCTGACCCGCTTTCAGTGTCAGGACCAGGTGATGGAGGGGCTTTGTCGCAGTCATCACCTCTTGGCTGAGCGATGGCGTGCTCTCCACTGTCACTCGCCTTCCTGTCTCGTCCATTACTGGTGTCTGTTTTCTCTGAAGCATCACCTCCCTCCTCTTTCTCTCTGTCTTGGGATTCCTCTTTGTTTTTCTTTGCCTCTTTCTCCAGCTGCTTTTCTCTCCTCTCTCTCCTCCTCTGCTCTTTCTTCTCCTGCAGCTCCTTCTCCTCCTGCTTCCTCTTCTCTTCCTCTGCCAACTCAGCCTCTGTCTTTTTAACTCGCCAGCACCCGTCCCTCCATTCCCACTCCAGCTGGCTCTGGGCGCACTCTGCCTCTTTGGTTTCACTGGACTGGTTGGTCTTTGAGGACGTGTTGCTGGCTTTGCTTCCTCCTTCCTGTGCCGTGGACGTCTGACCAGACTCCTGGCCGCCGGCGTTCTCACCATCTTCCTCGTCCTGCACCTTGTTGATTATAGTGGTGACCTGCTCAGTCAGCTGGTCGCTGACAGCGTAAGTGACGTCACTGACGGCGTTGGCCAGGTCGTCCACGCGACTGGTGACGGCATCCAGGACAGAGGAAATGTTGACAGATGGGAGGTTCTGCTGGAAGCTCTTGAAGAAGGCCATCTCTCAGTCGGGGATCCTGTCACCACGCTGACCACTAGATTAGCTCATCAGAGGCACTGACACGGACATGTGGTTGTTAGCAGGGGGGTGCCATCAGTGTGTGCTGACACCAACACATGTACACACACCAATATGGTGACTGTAAAGATTGTAACACGTTTGTACAAGAGCTCTTTCACAGTGATTTTCTCATGTTCAAACATTAGAGTCACAATAAAATGAACATTAATTTATGAAGTGGGACAGTAGCACTTCAGAAACACATGACAATCTCAAGCTACGGCCTCAGTTAAGACTTGATTTATTCATTTTACACATTTTCTCCAGTACTAACTCTGTTCTCATGTCAGAGTGCTTTACAATCAGGTAATTATCCATCCTCCATCCACTATAACTTGTCTGCAATCATGTGAATCATGTGTGAGTTCAGGTGGAGGGCAGGAAGTGATAAATCTATACTCTAAGAACTGCAAATAAAGGAAAATGACTATAAGCGCTGAACCTGCAGGCAGCAGGTATCCTCAGAAAACTGAAACTCGTATCGGATGTGATCCGTACGAAACAAAGAAAAGGGATTTTTCCTACAATCTTACCAGTTTGCCAAAGTGGACACAATACAAACAACATCAGCACCACCACGCCGGATCCCTGATACTACAACTGCTCATGCCTGGCCCTCAGCAGTACCTCCTGTTGGTAGATTGTCATCAGCATATCGTGATTATTTCCTCAGACCAGTACACCCAGCGAACCCTGGGCCCATCAGTCCACAGCTTGTTGTAACTCAGCAAGCAGCACAGGAAGACACGTGACACATGTGCAGCCATGTCAGCAAGCTCTCAACCCGTGTGCTTTACGATCATCATAATAAATTACCTCGCACTACAGATGTCCTAACGTTACTGTATTACTATTGGGCTAGCCGATGAAAGCGTACAAGAGTCTAGTGGACTGGATCTATCTTGTGTGCAGTTGGGTCCGCAACCTCGGGACTAAAGTCAGACTGCCATCTTTTTTTTTTTACCAGGTGAATAAATGTCCGTAAAAATTGAATGCGCTGCTAGCATCAGGCTACTTGCTAATATTAGCTAACTTCAGCTACATTTTCTAGCCACTAGATCACCCGTTCTCAGAGGTCTGGCAGAGCACTGTTAAAATCTGGGTCGACAAATTTGACACAAAGCTTCACAGTTGAGCGTACAAACATACATTGAAACCACTTATGGAAAAATTCTGTTTGCAAATCAACACTATATAAAGTGTTTAACCTTCTCTCTTGTATATTCTTGTTCAGTGTGGTGACACTCCATCACACCTGGAGATGATGTTTGCTGAAACATGTCAGGATAAGAAATTAAAAGGTTAACTGAGGCCATTTTATGTGATTTTTTTGTTTCTGGAGGACTGCTATCCCAGGTCATAAGCTGCATAAGAACACCCATTTCACCATTTCAGCCCACAAACCCGGCATATGAACAGTAAGCTGCTTTTTTTCCTTGGATTTGATTTGGTTTTACATTGGACATGTGTCTGAGACGACATCAGGGTAAACTTCAAGGTCTGAACATAAAACCAGAACAAGCCCAACAATCATCCTAACGTGTGTGTATATGCAGCCACTGTTGTAGATCTACATGTGTGTTGAGTACCTGGCTGGTTGTTCTTATAGCCACCGAGATGTGACAGATCGCCAGGACTCTCCACTGACAGCTTGTTGCTGAGGTAAAGAAAAAACAGAGCCATCAACGCCATGAAGGCTGCAATGGAAGACAGGACACCCAGAAGCTCAGGAGAGACTGAGGAGCAGAAGAACAGGAATACAGAGGGAGGGAGAAAGAGAGAGAGATGGGGGAGGAAAAGGAAAGACAGACAGAAAAAGAGAAAACCAAAAATTAGACACAAACATTTACTGATTATGGAGGTGTGAGGTAACAGTTACATTTACACAAAAAGGCTATACATACAGCACACAACAAACACAGATGGCTGCAAGCTAAAATATGATGCACACAATGCTTTTAAAGCTGTAAACAACCACACTTTGATACCACAAATAACTCCATTTGATGATTCGCATCTTATTTTGGAATCAAACTCCTCCACTGTTGCCTTGTCAGGGAAATGTTGTGCTTTTTTAACAGTCAGTGGTTGTTCCACTTCAAAGGCACACCAGATACAATCTACAGCAGTGTATGTAGGCCAACCATACTTCATGTAACCATGCAGCGCTGCTGATGTGCTATTTTTATGAGAGCCTCAAAGGGGCTGTATCTAACTGAAACGTAGGCTCAGTAAACCAGCCGAACCGCGCTGGGCCTGCCTTTAATAGGCTACGACGCAGACACACCGCAGTGTAATAGCTGAAGAAAAAGGGGAAGTTCGTGGACAATGAGGCATGAATGGTATTTCCAAAGACCAAATGCCTCGGTGGAAAGGGTAGCTTGTGAGATGAAGCTCACTGCAGGCGAGGCTGTGTGATGTGCGGTGTCTGGATTTTAAATCTGAGCACCACATCATACAGTTTTTTGATCCCACAATTATATGGACGTATTCAGCAGTGAATCCCTCAGAGTTGTATTAGAAACACCAGTCTTGACGGGTTTGCACACCCACACAAGTGCTTTAAAATTGACTGTTCTTTAAACCCCTCCCCTGAGCAGCGATTGTCCAAACGTAGCTTAGCAACTGTAGGAGAGCCGTGGGTTTCTCCGCAGGTTGAGACAGTGAGTGTGGTGCTGTGGGGCAAAACTTTGGAGGTTGGCTGGAGCCTACCCCAGCTGACACTGGGCAAGAGGCAGGGTACACCCTGGACAGGTCACCAGACTATCACAGGGCTGACACATAGAGACAGACAACCATTCACACTCACATTTACACCTACGGACAATTTAGAGTCACCAGTTAACCTGCATGTCTTTGGACTGTGGGAGGAAGCTGGAGTACCCTGAGAAAACCCACGCTGACACAGGGAGAACATGCAAACTCTGCACAGAAGGGCTCCCCACCACTTTGTGCGTGATAAAGTCGTATACAAAAAAAGTTGAATAATTGCACGGAATATTCCAGCAGTTGAATTATTGCACCTTATAAATAATTATGAATTACGTATTAATGCAGAAGGTGAATCAAGTCAAGAAAAAGCTTGATTCTTGACTAGCAATGTGCAGTATTCTCTCACTGTGTCCTGGATGCTATCAGTGTTTAGGTTTGCCCTATATTGTGTTTGGGAAAGTTTATATTACAGCAACTGTTTTGTGTTGGAGACGTCTGCCTTCTCTCCAATATAATTGAACTAGATGGCACTCAGCTTGTATTGCCCAAAGCGCCAAAAACAAAAGATTGAAAAACTCAACAGCAACATCTATTTCCAAAATGTATAATCTCGTTACTCAAGATAATCCACAGACCTTGTTGTGAGCAGTTTCATGTAGGGACTATTTTCCTTGTACCGAAATACATCGGCCAAAGTCATCAACGTAAATGGCTATTTTATTTGTGATTGATAATTGCATTTCTGTTTGTATCTTATTTTGTGACATATTTTGTGTTACGTGTTTCATGTAATTAGTCTGTAGCACTCTTGATTTTTAATCTCAGTGTTGCGGTCATTGTTAAATGAGTAAACAACTAGACCATAATCAGTTACTCAAGTAATCGATTAGTTGATCAACAGAATCTATTATTATTTTTAAAGATGATTTTTGGTCCTTCTGCCTTTATTAGATAGGACAGTCTGAGCGTAAAAGGGGGAGAAAGAGGGGATGACATGTAGCAGAGGACTGCAGGCTGGAATTGAACCATATATGGGACACCTGCTCTACCTACTGGGCGCCCTGTTTGACAGAAAACAACTATTTTGATAATCTATTATTCATTTTTAGTCTTTTTTCCCCAAGAACCAAATATTCCCAAGTCACAGCCTCTCAGATGTCAGGATTTACTGTCTTTCGTTGTCTGACAGAAAACAGGTTTTAGACTTTTAATGAAAGCTATTCGAAGACGTCTACTTGAGTTAAGGAACTTGTATGTCCTGACATTTTATAGCTACAGTTGATCAGTTGATAAAATAAACATTAGTTGCAGCCCTGTTATAAAAAGACATAAAACGATGGTGCATTTCAGGTGGATGCGTCTGCTGAAGCAGCCCACATGTTGCAGCATGTGTTTTGCAGCAGTCACTGACTAAACTGGTCAGCAGTGTAAAACCCACCCTGAGAGCACTAACATGAGAGACGCAGAGAAAAACACAGGCACAGTCTCTCAACCCTCCTGACTACAGACTGAACTTACGGACGTACTTGTTTCACCATGGCAACAGGCAGAGACCACTGCAGCCTGACAACTGGCGCTGCTGCAGACTGCCAAAGTGATGAATGCTAAACTCCCAAGAATGGCAAGAGAAGTCGGAGGGAGAGATAAGAGAGGCGATGTGGCGGCAGAGGCTTACCTTCTCCAAATGAATATCCTCTTTAACGGCAGCTGTTCCCAAAAAGCACTATCAGTACTCACTGCTGCTATAGATAGCAAGTGATCTAAGACGAGGGGGGAAAAACAAAGTTGTCCTGCTCTGGAGTAATCCGACATGTAATAAATCCCTTACACTTAGTCCGGGCCAGCACTTGACAGGCTTACGTATCAACTCTCACTGCAGACACTTGTGTTGATTGTGCCAGAATGACCTCCGCAGCCATCGGGCACTGTCGAAATGAACAGCTTATGGCCGTGCTCCCAGGGCGTGAGGACACTTCATACATGGCCCTGCTCTGTAAATGTCAACAACAGCTGAATAATTTAGACACCTGAGGTAACCTGATGCCTCCGTCAATGCATACTGGAAAGTGGAGAGGTAGCGAGCCGGCCTTTGAGACAGCTCTTTTATATAATACCCATCACTCTCAGGAAAGCCTAATATTTCTCCCAACAGCAGAGCAGATTAAAGTTCCGTTCTCAGCCACTTCCCTCTCCCCTTGTCTGCCCTTCTATCACCCTATCCCATCCTCCCTGAGTGTGTGCATGTACAAATTGTGTGTCTCGACTGAATAAACAAGAAAACATAAGCAAATAAATCTGTTTTTTACTGCGTGTGAACTCAGGCTGAACTCATGACTCTGAACTGAGCCTCAGGATTCAATCTGCCTCTTTTTTTTTCCCAGGTAATGACTCCGGCACGCTGACTAACAAACATGAGAACGCAGCCACTGAACCATTCAATGAGCAAACAGCGAATGAATAATAACCTCAGAGAAACGTGAGCCCATTTAGACGAAAGGGGAAACAAATTATTTTGTCATGTTATGTCAAATATCCTCATTGTGAACATTAATTCATTCATGTCACAACTTATCCCACTTCTAAGCTTTGACACCAGCGCACACACTCAACTTGGTTGTAGTTTGTAGGGCAGGCTTGTTTAAAAAGTAGGTAGGCAATCTGGAAATGTTGCTTACACATGGACTTCTGATACGAAACACAACCTCCACGCTGCTGAATAAATCATGAACACACAGCTGCCTTCTTTTGCTGAAGTGAACCAAAACTTGATATGCCATGCATAATTCACTCGCAGACATTATGCTTTCTGAAGTCTATATGGAGGCACTTTCCATACACAAAACTTCAGTAAGAAATTCACATGAATAAAGGCAGGTTGAGAGCTGCATTTGGATGTGGCAATCTTTGTGCTTTTAAAATGATGTTGTGGAATTCAGCCAAGCACGAATTATGCTCAGGATGAAAACAAACACACACACACACACACACACACACACACACACACACACACACACACACACACATCTGCTAATGCAGATATACAAGTGCAGTGCTCGGCTGTACCGTGGCCTTACCTCGTCTGGCACAGATGAGCTCATGAACACCACAGTTCCTCCCCCCTCCTGGGAGAGAGACAGAGAGAGATGAAGTCAAAGGTTAGAAATATTATTCCACGTACTGTAGAAACATATGTTCAGGCCTCAGGTTAGGGAAGCTGGTAGATGATTATGACAACAAATATAAAACTAATTATCTGAACCACCGGAGAAAAAAAACCTCACAATCAAATTACTAGCCTAATTATGAACATCAAGTTAGCATGAATGTGCCATCAAAAGGAGGTGCGGAAAAAATGACTGTAGAATCTATTTGTGAATGCATGTTAAAAGGGGGTGTGGCTAAAAAAAAAAAAAGCTCAACATTTTTTAGCCACTTTCTTGCTGAGAGTTAGCTGAGAAGATGGACAAGTCTCTCATATCTGTCTGTTAGAAATAGACCTGGAGCCAGTTAGCTTAGCGCAAAAAGTTGACGCAAGAGAAACAGCTAGCCTACAAGTTTACAAAAACAAAAATACACAAAACACAAGTTTTTGTTTTATTGTGGGGGTATGTGCAAGACTATTTCTTGGCCGTGCTAATTATTGAGCTTTAAATGTGCTTCTAGGTAGATTTGTTTTACCTTTGACAGAGCCAGGCTAGCTGCTTCCTCCTACGCTAAGCTAAAAGTCTTTTGGTTCCAGCTTCAAACTGTATTTAAAGGTCCAGTCAGTGTGTAGGATTTAGAGTGATAAATTGGCATAATTGAAATATAATATCCATAACTATGTTTTAATTAGTTTATGATCACCTGAATCTCAAATAAGAATTGTTGTGTTTTTGTTACCTTAGAATAAGACGTTTATATCTATATACTGAGCGGGTGATCGTAGTGAAGGCAGAATATTTGTGAATGCATACTGAGGGAGTCTGGCTAAAAAGAAAAGCTCAACATTTTTTATTCACTTTCTGGTTGAGAGTTAGCTGAGAAAACTGATAACTCTGTCATATATAGACCTGGAGCCAGTTAGCTTAGCTTAGCTCATCTTAGCTTAGCTCAGCTTAGCTTAGCTTAGCTTAGCTTAGTTTAGCGCAAAAAAACTTGAAGCAAGGGAAACAGCCAGCCTACAAGCGTACAAAAAATACAAAAACTACAAGTTTTTGATTTATGGTGGAGGGTATATGCAGGACTATTTCTTTGCTGTGTTCATTATTGAGCTTTGAAGATGCTTCTCTGTAGATTTCTTTAATCTTCTGACAGAACCAGGCTAGCTGTTACCTCCTAAATTAAGCTAAGCTAATGGTCTTGTGGTTCCAGGTTCAAACTATATTTAAAGGTCCATTTTGTGGGATTTAGGGTGATAAACTAACAGCAATGGAATATAATATAATATTCATTACTATGTTTAAATTAGTGTATGATCACTGCAAAATAAGAATTGTTGTGTTTTTGTTACCTTAGAATGAACCATTAATATCTACATGCGGTGCAGGCCCGGTCCATTGATATATTAACAGACCTGAATACAGCATTAAAGGAGGGACCCTGTTCTTTTTTATGAAAGTTGTTCAGTGGGACATGAAGCCAAAAAAGCTCTATTTCTGCAGGATGAAATTAGCCAGATGATCAGCGCTGTGTCCGCATCATTGGGCCTATAGATCAAACACATTGCATACGTCCACCGGCCAAGCTGACTACTTCTGGTTTACTTCCGTTACTAAATGGGGATAAAATGATTTGATCTAGCAGCTCTTCTAGACTTTAAATGTTTAAATATTGTCAGAACAAAAAGATTTCATCCTGATAGAGGAACAAATCATTTCCAGGGGGCTGTAATGGTAAAAAAAAAATGTAACCACTGATTTGCTGATGTCTCTTTTACAATGTAAGTCAATGGGAAAAAGTCTTTATGGGCCCAATGGCATCATGTGACGGACCAGTGAGTTGTAATTCCACTGTTTGGCCAATATGAATATCGGCCATGAATACAGCCTTGAACGCAGGGCCCTATTCATTCCTATGACAGTTGAACAGCGGCACATGAAGCCAAAATGGTTTAACTGCCACGTATAAAATTACCCAGATGATCTAGAGATGATTGGCACTACTTCAGCACTGTGCAGCCCATTGAGCAGGTGCACGAGTGACTTATGTTGGCCAAGTGCGACCAAGCTGGACTGAGTGCAGCCAAGTGTCTTACTTTCACAGGCTGAATGACTAACTTCCAGTTTCGCGCTTTGCTAATTTGAATGAGTTATAATTCCACTGATTGGCCATTATGAATATTGGCTTCAAGCCCAACACACTTCCTGTGGGCTTGGTCTTGTCACACAGGTCACACAGAGTTCACCATATTGTTCTCCAGTAGCCCAGAATGGACAAACCATACGCTGGCTCAAAATTGGGGCATTTACATCTTTGCATCTGCCACTGAAACTCTGCTACATGCTTGGGAACCTGAGAAAGCTTTAGTTCTGCGACCTCACGCTAGATGCCACTAAATCCTACTAAATCCTGCACACTAGGCCTTTAACTGACAGATTTTAGAGGTGTATCAATCCTTTCATCCAGGCTATTCCTTTAAAATACTGTTCACTTTCAGGGATACACAGTTTGTAACCATATCAAAAGCAGCAGTAGTTCCAGTTTCAATGGAATAAATTTAAATATATCTCTCTAAATGGGTCAAAACTGTGCTAAAGCCCATTAATGTGATAAATTATTCAAATTAAATGCAGTGATCATTACTTCAATGCGTCTTTCATACAATCTAAAGTATTAATTCAGTAATAATTGTCTTTCTTAAAATAAAGAAGCTTTTTCAGATGTGGACATTCTGAATCCTTTTTTTATGTGTTCATTTGTCTAAAAGTAGTTCATTTTAATTGTAAATGTTAAAATCATCCTATAAAATACCCACTATATGTCATTTAAACCCTACTGGCTGCTAAAAACCATTAAATTCATGGACAAAAACAACAGGGGTCCTGACCTGTGTGAGCTCAATGTTTAAAACCGGCTTGATTATATCATCAGTTAAAGGTATGTTTCACCTAATTATCACCAATTAACATGATCCCTTTACATTACTTGGAAATATGTTGCTATTTTCTCTCCACAATTTCCCTCACAATCCCCCTGAGTCTTAATTTAACAGACAATACTGACACTTGTATCACCCTCACACACATTCACACACCCACAGGCTCATGCACACGCACACATACATTCACACGTTATCTCTCTTGGCTCAACACCTCAGTATTTAATGATTCCTGTATCTCCAGTGTGGCAGGAGCAGATCTCGGCTCTTTAACGGCCCAAATGAGGGTCTAAATTACAAAACTGTGTCAGCGTCTTGATCTTAAGAAACCATATTTTACTGCTCTTAAATCCACGCATAAAATTTAAACAAATCATCCGTGGAGTGATTGTATTACTCCTCTCACACCAGGGATTGGACGCTGGAAATGGTCTGAGGTGACGACTCGATGCCAGAGCGAAGGGAAAGCTCTGAGGCTGACTTATCTTCTGCCAGACGCCCTCCAGACCAATTCACTTAATGTTACAGAATCTTGCTGCTGGGACAAAGAGCTTGCCAAAATGTAGCAATCAGTAATACACTGGTCACTGATATCTTTAAAATCAAGGGGGGGGGGCTTTTTACAGTAATAGGAGAAGAAGATTATGTGTGCCTCTCTTTTTCTTCAGTCAACTGGACAAAAAATGTAGGACAAAAGTAAGTTATGCTACTCCTACTGCAGTGGATTATTCCACATGGCAAGTGGCAACACTTCCAAAGACAGATTCACCAATGACTGGAAAAGTTTATACTAACAGTGCAACAAGATATACAATAAGAAGCCTGGATCCTCTGATGTTTAAACAAATGAGAGTAGAAGACCAAACAAGGACAAAGGCTGTTTTACCACAATCATCACAATGACGATTTACTGATGGTTTTAAAGTAAAATGGCAGTTGAAACATTAAATCAGGCTATTTTATGGAGTAACACTGGTTTCTAGAACAAGCTGCGCATCACACTTGTTTGTGATCAGTAAAAAACTAAAAGCTTGAAACTGCAATAACAAAGTTGGTTGTCTGCAGGGGTCGGTTGGCACACAGCTGTTTTCTGGCCCTTTGAAGGTCACAGACAAAAAAATGTAACATAAAAAAGTTTGCTTGCTTCACCCGCACTCATCTACCATGTTGGAACATCTGAAACTTTTTGGTGAGGGTGACATTTCAGCTTTACAGTATCAAAAGTTAAAAAAAAAAAAGTGCTCCAAAGACTGTGTTAGATAGAGACGTTGGAAATTTGTAACTTCTGATTAATAAACACACATTTTGATATTAGATATTAAAATACATAATGCACATGTACCAACAAATTGCAAAATTAACAATTGTAACTGCATTTTGAAAGATTAAAATTATCTTAAACAATTAAAAATAGTGTTTACAGGCTATTGTTATTTTTATTGTTATTTATTATTATTTTAAATTGTCAATGGCAAACATTATAATACATTCCTACTGAAAATTTGTTTTAAAATTATTCTTTTGTGCTGTGATGTTGACAGCCATTATTGGTTAATTTATACTTGCAAGTTGTGTCAAAAATAAAATTTTGCCCCCCCCCCAAAAAAACACCATAGCCTGACGTGCACCTCCCCAGAAATGTGACTACACCTCATGGCAACGCAGACCTCCTGTCTATTTTTGTAAGCTGAAACCATTTCAGTGGAAACAAAGCTTTTATTTACTTACTACAGATGAAATCTCCGCTTGTTGCTAGGCTAGTTTATACAATGTAAAATGCCATAGGCTTGTGCTAATAACGTTGGCATGTTATATTTGTTTGGAAAACGTGTTTAGTATGAGACAGGTATTTTGTCAGTGAACCTTGTGAGTTGTGACGGCGCCGAATTTTGTAAAGCTACCTTTGTTAAAAGTTGCTGTTGTCCCTGGCTTCATATGAGTAGAGGAAAAGTCTGCTAGCAGCTAGGCTAATTTATAGCCTATGCATGCATTGTCTTCTTTCAAAATACACTTCAGTTTTCACAGGAAATTTAACGTTTACATAAAGTCTCTTTCAAAATAAACACACTACGTCAGTACAACACCGCAAATTGATGTTTTTTTTCCTTCAGCAACAAACACCCATGATTAGGTTTAGGCAACAAAATCATGTGGTAAGGTTTAGGCAACAAAAACACGTGGTTAGGTTTAGGCAACAAAAACATGTGGTTAGGTTTAGGCAACATAAACACATGGTAAGGTTTAGCCAACAAAAACATGTGGTTAGGTTTAGGCAACAACAACATGTGGTTAGGTTTAGGCAACAAAAACATGTGCTTAGGTTTAGGCAACAACAACACGTGGTTAGGTTTAGGCAACAAAAACATGTGGTTAGGTTTGGGAAAAAAGAACAGGGTTTGGCTTTAGAATCTTTTGGGACGCAAACACTGCTCTCTTGGGTGAAAGTCCGTGTTTGTTGGACCCATCCACCACCCCTCCCACCAGCCACAGTCGGAATCTTGCCACCTTAACTTTCATCCTTGTCTCACCGCGTTTCCCCCTGGCGCCATTAAACTATAATGACAATTGGCCGCGTATCATGCTGATGTTAAAGGACGCCTTTTTTGTTGGTTTCTGACGCTGCAAGTCACTGCCCAAGCGCCAGATGTCGATGACTTCAGAGTGAGACCGGGCTCCACATGTGTAGGCTATGGTGCAGGCTCTGCATAGAGCTGACACACAAGTATAAATCCCACTTTAAAAGTGTGTCAACCAACCCTGGTCTCCCCTACCTCTGTTTTGGTCTCATAAGAAACCATCAAACAAGTCAATTTGATATATGTATGTATATATATATATATATATATATATATATATATGTGTGTGTGTGTGTATGTATAGGTATGATGATTGGCTGCCATAGAAACAATTAGCCAATCATTTAGTATGAGTATTTGAGTGTATGAAAAGGGAATTGCAGGCTATTCCCTGAACCACTGGTGAGTCACTGCTGATATGAAAACGTATCCTCTCTCCCTCCTCTCCCTCTCAGGTGTCACGGTACGTATCAACAAACACTGCTGCACGCATGGCTGCACGTGACACAATAAGAACAGTGCCCATGACAGGACAGTGCAAGGCACGCGCCTACTCTTCGCTGACTGCATCCTTTTTTCCCCCCTTGTCGCTGCTCGGTGTCATGTGCTCCGGTCACTTTCACTAAAACCTTGAGGAGACACCACTCATCCTTCATCGTTGTACACATTACCCATGACGCTCAGGGAGGGAGAACATCAACAGCACGTGACGTGCATCCACAAAAACAACGGTTATTTGACAACAAGCTGGTTTCCCAACTCAAACGATGACATGACACCACATCCATCCGCCAGGTGATGTAGTTCTCTAACAGTAGCAGAACAAAGTAGTTGTCATGTGATGTAGCACTACAGCAGCCTGCCGTGATTTCGGTTAAAGCCCAACAAATAAATATTTAATTTAATTTTAATCGCTGTCACAGAAACGAATATCTCACAAACGTGACATGGTCAATCAAAGCACGAGGACTATTAGTGTCTGTGTCCACTTCAGCATCACTTCTTAACGCAGCTGAGAGCACGCGCGCATCCCATGAAGGGATCACAACATTCCTGCATCAGCGCGGGTGTCCGCACTTCAGCATCAGCTGTCCCAGCTCCGGAGCACTGCGGTACTCACGCCATGAATTAAAACACAACAACGGGGTAAAAAAGAACACACTTCTGAATATGTAAAGAGATTTTTTTAAAAATAAGCGTCCTCATTATGTCCCGAGTAAAGTTTCACGCGAGTCCCGCAGGACACCTGAGACCGAGTACTTACCGTCAATCGCCATGATGCTCCGTCCCGGACTCTACCAACTGTTGGGGGGGTGTGATGGAGGAGGGAGGTCATTCATGTGCTAGTGGACGGTGTGTGTGTGTGTGTGTGTGTGTGTGTGTGTGTGTGTGTGTGATAGGTAGAGAGATTGTGTAACAGGAGTACTATGTAGGATATTAATGTCAAACATGCGATATTTAAAACATGAATGTAAGATAGAATGAGTCTATTACTATTATTATTATTATTATTATTATTATTATTATCATCATTATCTTCAGAAGCCAAAGTCAACAAAATTAGCTACAGATAAATAAAATAATAATATAAATAGTATATGACTGCAATCAGATTATGAGTAAAGACAAAAGATATACTATAGCAATTAAAATATATACTAGGCAAAGTGACATTGATGCTATTAATAGCTGCGAACATTGAAGAAGCATTTGATTTTATATTATTAAACAGGCCATAATAGCCTACACAAGTGCACAGTGTGTACATGGTATTAGCTGAGGCACGGTGACCTTAGAATAAGGACGCTCCTATAGTTATCATGAATCATATTAATCTATTTTTGTGCAGTAAAGGTGGTTAGTTATTTTTTTATTTGCCTGTCATAACAAACATTTGGCACATCCCACATGGGGTTAAGAGACAGAGCAATATAACACATCGTTGCTGTACCATTAAAAATATGAAGATAGTATTAGAATATTTCTGTATATTTAAAAAAAGAAGTAATATATATATACACAATTAAAAGCAAAAAACATTAAACATAGCATTTGACATACATCTTAAATAATTTTATGTTTATGTACAATAAATCAATAGCACTGAACAGCAGCATACGGAATGGTTTATTATAAAGGGCTTCTTTAACCACATCTTGCAAGCTTTCTTGAGGTAATTTAGTGTTTCCTATGCCAATAGCAATATTTATAAGTTACTGATAAATTCAAGCATTACACACACTTTATATCATATAAAAAAGCAGGAGTGCAGGTCTGTATACAGAGTGATTGTTCAAAAATGCATATGATATTATTAATTAGAAAATAATTTCAGGTAAAAGACTTTCTGGCATTAGGTTGTGGTAACAGTCCCAAAGTAAACAATGTTGGTTTCACAGACAGACTGAGAACACCATGTTAATTTCATGTCATATGACATATCTGTAGTGGTGAGAAAAGTATTCAGCAGCAAAATGTACTTAAAGTATCAAAAGTGAAATTACTTGTTCTGCAATAAAATGTCTGCTGTGACAGATATGTGACATTATTAGAATGTTAATAGCGATACATCAATATGTAAGAAGCCTTTTAACTGTTAGCTGCTCAGGGTGCTCATATTAGCAATTTTAGTCCAGTGGTTCCCAATTTGGGGACCGGGTCACTTCCAAAGCACCACAAAATAAATCTGAAGGGTTGTGAGATGATACATGGGGCAGAAAAACAAAGTTTTGATGCTCAAACTTTTGAACACTTAAATCATTGTGTAAGACAAAGTGTCTGACAAAGTGTCTTTCCGATAAAGTGTAGTGGCAAAGGCATAGGTTTTGTTTCAACATTGTGGGGGACTCATATGAAACCAGGGAGGTTGGTTGGTTGGTTGGTTGGTTGGTTGGCTCCCCCAGAAAATGTAAGTATCAAACACTTAATTTCCTGCATTCTGTTGAATATTTATGCACCAATTTGTACCTTTACTGCATCAATGCAAAGGTGGAAGCATCTTTAATTTTGTCAAAATAAAAGCTCTCTGCTACCTTCATGTTTTACTGTGGGGAAAAATACACATATTCTAAATTTTAAAGAGTGTGTGTCCCATGTGTGTGTGTGTGGGGTAGTAGTATGAAGTTGCACAAAATGAAAATGCTCAAGTAAAGTAAAAGTACCTTGAAATTGTACTTACATAGGCTGCTGCACTTGAGTAACAGTAGCCTGCTTAATTACTTTCCACCACAGGGATGGATTTCCTGAACGATCCTACCGGGCACAGGCCCAGGAGCCCAAAGTGTCAGGCTGCCTCCTGGCCGTCATTTGCAAAATGTCACTCAAATGAACATGTACGGACCAGGTAAAGATTCAAAACGACCCCAAAGAGACACAAAAAGACCACACAGAGATGCACTGGAACTGCAGTGAGACACAAAATAACTAAAAAGAGGTGGTGGGTCCATTAGCATATCTGTGCCCAGGGGCTTATTGTTTCATAATCTTCCCATGCTCCTTTGACTTTATGTCTATCTATCTATCTATCTATCTATCTATCTATCTATCTATCTATCTATCTATCTATCTATCTATCTCAGTCCAGTCCCAGCCAACCGAGTGCAAGTGATGCCCAGCTCTGCCTACGTCACAGCCCAAAGACACGCCCACCAGCGTTGTAGGAAAATACATTTCCGCAAAGTTTACAAACTGCAGCTGCCTCCCATTCTGCCGGGTTTAGTCAAGGTTTCACTACAGAGGAAACTTTTTACAACAATGAGTGAACTCAAACCAAAGGACTCAGCTCCGACTGAAGACGGCGGGGAGGAGAAAGACTGGGCTGCGGCCAAAGCTTTCTTTGACAACCTCAAATCAAACAAACCGAGACCTGTGAGTACTCTGCTGACAACCTTTATCACCCATAACTTGTGTGTTAGCTTCACACATGTCATTGCATACAATTTGTGACTCTACAACTGCAAACAACACTGCTTTTTATCTTCCCCCATCCTCTCACAGCCCAAACCCCGTAACGCTGTCACCATCGCCGTCTCCTCTCGCACCCTGTTTAACATGGTGGCAGAGAGGAAGATCTATGAGGACGAAGGGGTAGAGAAATACGTGGCCTATCAGGTGGAGCATGAAGACGATCCTCTGAAGCCAGGAGCTGCTTTCCCCTTCGTTAAGGTAGGCCACAGTCCCGGTAGAATCAATCCCCGCAACAAGTCTCTGCACATTGTTTGCAGGGCGTGGTGCGTTCAATGTCCTCGGCTTCTCGTATAAGGACGCTGTTGATACATTCCTCACCAGGAAAAACCTGATTTACAACAAACCACAGTGGTCTCTGACAGTGGACAGAGTTATAAACCCTGCATCCACATCTTAGAGGTTTGTGCTGAGACCGAAGGCCTGGATACACCAGGCCACACCTCAATTCGTCAAGTAGCCCATAGGCAGGTAGGAAGGATTTTAGCACAATCAGAAAACTTAATTTAAGTGCATGTACCAGAGACACAATTTTCTCCTTATTTTCAAATCACTTAATTCTCTGTTCATTCATTCCTTAAATGTCAGATATCAGGAAGTCATCTCATCAACTTCTGATATCAAGGAAACTATGAAACTATTATGTATGTACAGTTTCCTTGTTTGATGAGATGGAAGTGGTTCCTCACTGATTTATTAATTCCTCATTTTAAAACAATTCAGACTTTCTCCTGCTGCTTAATATGCACAGTGCCAGGACAAAATAAGGGATAAAGTTAAAGGGATAGTTTGGATTTTTTGAAGTGGGATTGTACGGGGTACTTAATGCATAATCAGTGTATTACATAAGCCCCGTTTCCACCAAACACTTTCGGTATGGTACCTTTGGAATCAAAAGTAACCCTTCAGACGTGGTACCTAGACCCTAGTGTTTCCACCGCAAATGCTACTCTTAAGAGTGTGCGGGGTTGTTGTCACTAGCCCTTTTTAGACAGGAATTATGTAAATTTGCAGGAAAGCCCAATCAGTCTTTTTTCAGCATTGGCAGTATAAAAACAAAATCAGGGAGTGCAGCAAAATGCCGCCTACCTAATTTTGCTTATACAGAATGCGCATTTTTCGGGCCAATGGGGGGCGTGAGCAAGTATCAAAACGTGTAGCTCAGTGTGTGACGTAAACAGTGATGTGGGAGGGAAGCTGCGGCTGGTCAGTCCTTCCGCAGTTCTCTCGTAAGTCAGCCCGTTCTTCACCGTCCCCATCATCTGATGGTTAATGGCCTCTTCACTTGCGAGGGCAAGGAGGGCGCGCAATTCGTTGTCTCCCCAATTGCTCATCTTTACAGTGTCTGTCAGGTTTGTGTTTCCCTCTTGCTACTAGCTGCTCGCTAATTCCTGCTATCAGCTGTTTCCTTTTTATCCACCGCCAGTGTGGCGCACGTGTGGCGTCATCAACAGCTCCTCCTGTTGCGGAAGGCTGCCTCTGTCCTTTTAAACTAAAAGGGTTCCGCCAATATGTCTACCCTACGAGCCGGAAAATTGGACACCTAGGATCAACTCGCCAGTCCAGTTCTGTGTGTCTAAACGCTTGCTTCTTGCCGGCAAAACAGCCCAACATTTGTGGAAAATCTGTTAAAAGGGGCTACTCACTGCTGTCTAGGTGTCATTCTCTTCTGCAAATTCTGATTTAATACTTTTTCGCTATGTCTGGTGAAACTCTTGGCAACTCAAACCTTTGGCAACAGGAACAATCCTTTTTTGTTGTGGTCACATGTTCAACACACAGTTGCTGAAGACAAAAATTTAGCTTAGACTGGTTGTTAGTCGATACAGACATGGACAGTGCAACAGCTACCAGAGCTCCGCAAAGACATTTTAGAAAATGCTAAATATTTGTAAAAAAAAAAAAAAAAAAAAATAAATCAGTATTTGCTAAAAGGCAAATTACTGTCCAAAAGAACCAGCGTTGGCAGTTAGCCACCAAGAGCAGCCACTGGGACTAACCACAAACAGTCTATGGGACTAACTAGCTTACTGGTACTTCCGCTATCTCACAGGAAGTTGTGCCCATAATCATTTCTACATTAGTGCCCTCAGGAATAAGGTGGATACAGTAGATGTCAGTCAGCACCCCCCCAATTTGAAGAAGCAGACTGGAGTCAGACACAGAAGCTAACGAGTGTACTGGTCTGGCGGGGTCATCAACAAAACCATTTTAGCCACCTAAAAAAGTCCCACATACAAAAGTCCATATCAGCTGAAGTGCATGCTATGTTTAGAATTTTTTCAAGTATTTTTACTTTTCCATCAGACAGCCTGTTCTGGTTAAGGAAACTGCAAAGAAGGACGGGTCATGACGACAGTGACAGCGTCAAACGAGCCAGACTTTGACATCAGTTCTATTAGAGTCAATGGGACGGGCACTGCAAATCAACCTTCCACCAGATTAAGAAACACGCATTATGTGATGCTTCCTGACATTATTATCTCAATATGTGCATTTGTTTTTCTTGTTATTGGTCCCCAAACAGATCATGGCTCTGTCCAGCAGAGGCTGAGAAGCAGCTGACAGACAAAGCCAGGATCAGTCTGGGGACCAATAACAAGGAAAGCAAATGCAAATGCAACTGACACCAAAATCTGGCTCCTTGAACACTGCCACCAGACCCCATTGACAAAAACAGCAATTAAGGCTCTCTGGACACGGTAGCTGCTGGTCTACTGCTGCTTCTGTCAGTTAGTTTGTTTGTGTTATTGTGTGACTTTGGTGAATCCGAACTAATCCTTTTTAACACCAAAGTCACACAGTAATACTGATTGAGGCAGTGATTTACCAGCAGCTCCTGTGTTCAGCAATGTTAAATCACTGTTTTTCTCAATGGAGTCTGGCTTTGAAGAGAGATTATAACTGCTTCCTTTTCCCATTAGAAATCACTGTCTGACATTAAGATAAAGCGGTGAAAATATAGCATACATTCAAACTGATACAGATTTTTTTTAGCTGGCTAAAATGATTTTTGTTGCAGACCCCTCCACAGCAGTAGATAACTTAGCTTCCAGCCTGCTTCTCCAGACTGAGGGCAGGCTTTCTGACAAATACTGTATGTAATACAATGTGTATGGAAAAGTACCCTATACAACCCCAGTTCAGAATATCTGAAATGTCCCTTTAAAGCTCCTCTTTGCCTTCAAAACAGCTTCACTCATTCTTGGAATGAAGTCATACAGGTCCTGAAGTATCACCAGTCTCTAGCGAGAAAAATCCAACATTACCATACAACCTCGCTTAAAGGTTGATTGATGTGCAGAGCGATAATTGCAGACCACTCCTGAATGTGTTCAGCAACGTGGAATAGAGGAACATCTAGAGAAGAGTGATTGCACCCCGTTACTGTAAAGTGATCTTGTATTCCTCGGCGGTAAGGCAACCACTCGGTCACAGAGGACACAGACCTGCTGCCACAGCTGGCAACAGACACTGTGGGTTTGAGGCATCACTTGGCTTTCTCCAAACGTAAACCTGCCTGGATGTTGGGTATAAAGTGACCAGTGACTCACTGGAGCGTGTCAGTTATTTCCATTGCACCATTGCTCCTTGTTTTCTCTACTGTTAGTTTCTAAATGGCAGAAATGCTATAAATTCAGCCCATAATGAGAAGTTTTCTCTGTGGATTTAACTCCTGTGAATGACTAGTTTTTGGCTTCATTTGAAATGTGGTTACTTCAATATGAGGGGTTGCGGAAATATCAGATTATTAAATAAATGCATACATTTGTAAAATTATGCACAAGTAATAAAAATGGTATTAAAGTTAAGGGCTGGGCAATATATTTATATTTAATTAATACTGTATTATGAGATTAGATATTGTCTTAGATTTTGGATATCGTCATATCGTAAGTGTTGTCTTTCCCTGGTTTTTAAGACTGCATTATATGTATTAGTTATTCTATTAATTGGCTCTAGTCATCATGATCGTTGCAAAACTGATATTGTGGTATTTGGTTCAAAATATTGTGATTTAAAACAGCATAAAACAACATTAATTCAGAAAGCTACATCACTTTACTGTAATACAGACTCCCAGCAAGCATTATGAGTGCAGTCACATGAACCTGACTAACCTGTTTATGAGGCTTATCCTGTTTATGATAATATCTGGGATATGGTGTTTACATGAGCACAGAGAAATCTGGTTATTCATATTCCCCGTAAGCATCCTGGTGTTTTTTGGAGTACTTAAGCTAGCACATTAAGGTTTCTCATAAATGTTATATGGTGTTTACAAGGTTAAACACATGTACAGGATACTACAAAAACCTGATAATAAATGGGTTATTACGTCATTTAAACACACTCATAGAGATGTTGAATGACTGTTGTTTGAACACCAAATCAAAACGTCCCATTCAGGTTCAAAAATAGGTCCAAAATGAAAGTTGTGCCAACATCTGGGATGTCACCTGGCTGTAAGCTGGACATCGTTCCCGAGCATCCTAGCAACATCTAAATATTTTAACACGACAGAATAATAAACTGGTATTGTTCACATGAGGCACAGTGGTGCAGTGGTTAGCATTGATGCCTCACAGGAAGAAGGTTCATAATTCGAACTCCGGCTTCCTCCCACAGTCCAAACACATGCAGGTTAACTGGTGACTCTAAATTGTCCGTAGGTGTGAATGTGAGTGTGAATGATTGTCTGTCTCTATGTGTCAGCCCTGTGATAGTCTGGTGACCTGTCCAGGGTGTACCCTGCCTCTTGCCCAATATCAGCTGCGATAGGCTCCAGCCACCCTGCAGCCCCCAACAGGATGAGCAGTTGTGGAAAATCAATGAATGTTCATATAAGACTCCAGTCTCCTGGGTGAAAGTCCTGTGCCTAATACATTTATCTGGCTTTATGTTTGTCTCTCTCTGTGGACTTTGTCAGTCTTTATACTATGTCATCTGACTGTATGTCAAACAGCCCTGAGGGTTACTTCTCCCATGTGTGATCAAAGACAGTTTGGATAAAGACTTTTGTCTCTTAGAGACACTACAAGCTTAAAATGATAAGACAAGACTGTAACTCACATGCAGATATACGTAAATGGCATAAACATCTATTCATACTTTTAAAAAAGGGCATCGTGTGGAGTGAATGTTGCAGTGTGGCCGTCTAATCACAACCAAACAAATAAATTGTCAAAAAGTCGTGTAGATTAAAAAAAAAAAAAAACCAGATACATGCAGTTGCTTTTCTATAGCAATAATATGATGACTACTTCCTGGTTTGTAAGAGACGATCTGAACTGACCATTATTGGACATGGAAACAACAATATGATCTGGCGGTCTGCCTCATAACCGGGATGCAGTTTTTGGCGTCCAACCAGGATCATTTTCCCAGGGCCACTATGTCCCTACCAGACCAATGTTTACTGAGCTTTAAAGCCAGGAAAAGACACCACTTAAAATATCCAAAATCTAAGCTGCATCACTCTAGAGTCCAGCCCTATGATGAAGGAGTTTGTGGTGTATAAAACACATTTCTTTGTTTCATTGTTGTTTTAATAACTTGATATTCTCTTTCTAAAGACTGTAACTGAAAGAAAGCTGTGGTTCAAATGTTGTAATGTGTGTCGTAACCTGGTGTTGGCCGCTCTGACACAACAACCCGGCCTGTGATGTAAAGCTGTCCGTCCTCTCACACAGGCGCTGATGAATGTCAACGCTCGACTGAGGCAGCTCTACCCAGACAGCGAGGAGCTGTTTGACATCGTCTTAATGACTAACAACCATGCCCAAGTTGGAGTGCGCCTCATAAACAGCATTAATCACTATGGTACGCTGCATCCTAAAGCAAACATTGTTGATTGTTTAGCACGATGGCGGCTCGCCGGCTGCAGCAACAGGAGTAATCAAGAACAGCACTCAGTCAAGTAATTACACACTAGAAACAAAGAGGAGCTGTTAAAGTGTAATTACAACTCCAACTTGCTTTTATACTTTCAGATCTGACCATAGAGAGATTCTGTATGACTGGAGGGAAAAGTCCTATCGGCTACCTCAAGGCCTACCTGACAAACCTTTACCTCTCCAAGGACGCAGAGAAAGTCACTGAAGCCATAGAGGAAGGTAAGTGATGCTGCTGTTGGATTATAATCCTCGTTTCTATCACACACAACCCATGAGTCAGCAGCCTGGAGACATATTTGTACTGATATTTACACACTTGCATGTTGACTTTGTGTGTGACTCATTCACACTGTTGAGGGAAACCTCGACCCCACGCTGTGCAGCAAGAAGGTGCTGGTTGGAGACAGCCTGTGATTTATGGCTCCCTGTTGTTCAAATACACACAAACAGATTTGAAACACTGACGTTCAGATGTAGTGCGGAAATTAAGTGATGAGTTGTGAGGCAGAAAATTTTGAGAATGGATTTAAAGTCGATTATGAAGCAGAATTGCTAAACATTTGCAGGTTCTACCTTCTGAAATGTGAGGATTTGCTGCTTTATCTGTTGTGTATCACATATACATGTTATATATCATATTTTATATCACTGTAAATGAAATATCTTTGGGTCTTTGACTGTTGGTTGTCTTTGATCAAAGGAAGGTATTTGAAGACGTCACTTTTGGCTCTGAGAAATTGTGATGGGATTTTTTGTGACCACCTGTCATCACACGAGGCACAGGATGTCAGATTCTATTTGCACATTAAAAAGATCTATTAAGTTTTAATTTCCCACTTGTCCTCGGCTTATGAGCAACCAGATACATTGATAGATAGTGCATCAATAATGTGCAGACTTAAGTTTTTTAACCATAACTTACCCCAGTTGTGCTCAACCAGGGGTCCTTGAAGGAGTCCCAGGGGTCCCGGAAACATGGACAATAGTTAATTTTTGATATTTAATTCACTATAAAGGTTAGCCCAGTGTGAGTAAGAGTCATAACAGTGACTATCCAGATCACAAGTTTTACTTCCTTAATGGGCTTCTCCTCAGTTAATTAAGCAGGGTTCCCACGGTCATGGAAAACCTGGAAAAGACATGAAATGTCAGGGCACCGGTGGCTTTGCATATAGAGCAGGCGCCCCATGCACAAGGCTGTTGCCGCAGCGGCCCAGGTTCGACTCCAGCCTGCATGCCATTCCCTCTCTCTCTCCCCCTTTCACGCTTGACTGTACTATTGATTAAAGGCACATTTTCCAGGTCTGGAAATCATTCAAAGTTTTGGATAAGTCATGGAATTTTGTTGTGTAATGAAATTGTTATCGTTATCTTCCAAGGCTAACCTTCCATGTGATGTAACAAAACAGCAAATGTATTTTCTGAAGCTGTCAACGTAGCGTCACTCAAGTATGTGTCAATGTGTGATTTTTGTTTACCATCATGTACGTTTCTATGTATGTTCTATGTATGCCAGTTAGCTGAAATTACAATTAGAGGCAAGTAGGGCAAAAAAGAAAATTATGGGTCCTTGAAAAGTCATGGAAAAGTTTTGAAATTTTGTCCATGAAAATGTGTTGGAACCCTGTTATGACATGATATGGCTGCAACAAAGGCTTATTTCCATTATCGCTTCATCTGCTCTTTATTTTCTTGATTAATCAATTAATCATTTTGTTAGTAACATGTCAGAAATAGTGAAACATGCCCTGTTTATTAAGGTGACATCTTCAAATTGTTTGTTTTATCTGACTTAAAGTACAAAAATCCAAAGTCATTCAGTTTATTATCATGTAAGACAAAGACAAGAGTCATATTCTCACGTTTAATAAGTATGAAATCAGCGAATCTTGGGCTTTTATACTTAAAAAATTGCTGAAATGATTACACGATTATCAAGAGAGTTGTTAATAAATGTTCTGTCAATCGATTAATCGAATACTCATTGCAGCTCTAGTTGTCAGCTATGGAATTCTGGTGTTAATCATATGTAGCAACCACAATCTTTTCAGATGGAGGTCCCTTAGCCGAGATCTTATGGGGTCTGGGGGATCTAATGGGGGTCTGTAACCTAATGTGTATCAGGGGTTGACACAAAAGGGTTGAGAACCACTGCCTTATTCTCAAGCAAAGTGGTGTTTGTCTTTAGGATAGGAAACAAGATTTGATGGTTACTATGAGACCACATTGTCTGAACTCTATAGATGTAACATTTGAATCTCTTCACTGAAAGACAGAAGTATCAACAATCAAAGCTGACATGCAGCAGCAGTTAAAACATTGTTAATAAAACAGGAAGTTGAAGATGCCTGCAGCTGTGAGGTATCAAATGTTAGACTGCTTAGAACACAGCAATGGATGCACGATTTTAACCAGCCCTCCCCTCCTCCAGGTATTGCTGCAGCCACGATGTTTATGCCGCAAAAAGAGACTGAGTTGAGCGACACTCAGCTGAGAGTGGCGTTCGATGGCGACGCCGTCCTCTTCTCAGACGAGTCGGAGATCATCGTGAAGAAACACGGCCTGGACACTTTCTTTGAGCACGAGAAGCAGTTTGAGAACAAACCTCTCGCTCAGGTAACAGATGGCTGTTTGTGTGTACTTAACATCACTGTGTGCAGACTTTAAATCCAGACGATGAAAGTCTGTTTACAGGTCTCAGGGAGTATTGCTTCATATATGTGCTTTTAAGAAAAAAAAAAGAAAGAAAGAAAGTTGTGCATGTGTACAACATCATAAATCCTGATAATAGAAATTACGTGACAGGAGAGGTCAAGAAGCTACAGGCTTACTCAATGGACCTCCCCTTAATAAGGGATAACAATACAAAGCTAAGAAATTATATATTTCAATCAGGAGAGACTTGATTTTTATTGTAAAAAAAATATGTATTAAGATGTGCACATTAGAATGAAAAATATGGAAAGTCTTTTGCAATTAGACCCCGTAGAGATGGTGTGATTTAAGGAGGGTGATGAATCCATAGTCAAACAGGGAACCCCCCCAGGGACTAGACGCTGGCGGTGGTAGAGGTGGTGAAGATGAGATGAGATGAGAGGAAGATGGTGAAGTGCCGATGATCTGGATGAGTAGATGAAGGAGCCTTTGTTGAGCTCGTCCTGGACTCTGGATACGATGGCTGGAGGTGAACGGGGTGGAGGAGGGCGCGACAGTTCTGCCTAAAATGATGGCTGACAGCAGCAGAGAGAGAGAGCAGATTTAAATTTAAATTTTGCAGTGGCATCCTGATTGGCTGAGAGAGATGGAGGCAAAGTTTGATTGGATAAGTAGAAGAGTGAACACCCATAGTCAGCTGTTTAGAAGAAGCAGTGGGAGCGGGATGCAGAGAATTGTGAATGAATGAGCATGGAGAAAGTCTTCCTGATTGAACTTTGGCTGAGCTTCATTAGTCGGCAAAATTCTGTCCGCATGACCTTTGTTTCACAAAATATCTCCGTACATACTAGAATGCAAAAACAACTCCAAAAACTTGATGGCGTAAGCTGTCTCCCGTCGTTGCAAAGTTTTGTAAAGTCTACAAGCTAACATTACCTTTTGCAAAACACCTACTGGAAATCTCATCATCGTTAATTCCCCTTCGATATAAGGACACTCACTCCTTGAATTCTCCCACCATCTGTTGGTTCCACTCGGCCTCTTCCAAAACCATTGTTTCTGGCGGACTTTAAATTGTGGACAAAGAGGTGGAGCAATAACACTGGGCGCAGCAGACGCCTCCATTCATCTTTAAAGTGGTGCAGCAGTTATAGGTTTAAGTGTCAAGTAGTTATTAGACCAAGCAGTGCTAACAAAATGTAAACAGACCAGTCGACCTTGTTATTGTTGTTTGTGGTGCATGTTCATGACACAAAGCAAGAGTGGGCATGCACGAATTGAGGAGACTCCATTTTACATGTCCACACAGATACATAGTAACCAGAGTTTTAAAAAATTCTGCATTTTGCATTGCATTTTGAAGGCATTTTAAAACTGTTTTGCTAACTTGAAACTCTGTTTGTGTGTGGACAAGAAGCCAAAACAAAAAATATCTTATGTGTAGACGTAAAAAGCAAAAAACTGAACACAAGGGTTCACCATATCTGTTAGTGTAACAGGAAACATAGACCTGTATGGGGCATAACAAGGCTCTGGGGAATGTCTGCAAGGCTCTGCTGGCTCTAATCAAGTTTTAAATCAGACACTATTTTTTTTCATTTTGTGCCATGCAGATGTGCCATCTTCTCTCTATGTATTTGTAGCTGCGCTCCTTATTTTAGAACATTTTTAATTAAGTCTTTTCTTTGGTTCTTTTTTCCAGGGTCCCTTAAAGTGTTTCCTGGAGGCTCTGGGGAAGCTCCAGAGAAAATTCTACAGCAGGAATGAGCGCCTGAACTGCCCTATCCGAACCTACCTGGTGACGGCCCGCAGCGCCGCCAGCTCCGGCGCTCGCGTCCTGAAGACTCTCCGCAGCTGGGGCCTGGAGATCGACGAGGCTCTCTTCCTGGCCGGGGCTCCGAAAGGGCCCCTGCTGCAGAAAATCAAACCTCACATCTACTTTGATGACCAGATGTTCCACATCGAGGGGGCCAAGGAGCTGGGCACCATATCCGCACACGTCCCCTACGGTATCGGACAGAAGTACCACAAGGGGAAACTCATCGAGCAGCCCGCACAAAAGGAATAACCTGTAGAATATTAAACATACACTACACTGTCATCTGCATAGGAAATTATTTGCTCTAAAATAAAATGCTGCATTCAGGAAACATTGAAAAAATAACAGCAACTTTTGGATGATTTAGGTAACAAATTTGTAATTCAGTCTGAAATTTCTTACTTTTTGGGGTTTTATAAAATATTTTCTTAAGGACAGGGTGTTACTGATGAGCAGGGGAATGATATATATATATATATAATCAAAGCAAGAGCTACACTAGGTGCCATACAACGTTTCACGTTTGTGAAGAGAAACACCAAATTAATTAACTAACGGTGCCTTTTAACCACACTGTCTGTGTACCTGTTTAACTTTGAGAGTTTATTTCTCACTTACATTTGAGTTTATACCATTTACTTTACACTTTTTTACAATGAACACATGTTTATTTTATTTATCTTTGGTTGTTGGTCCTTGGTATACTCATTTTAACCAGGACGGGAGAATGTATCTGCTGTAGACTTTGTTTTCTGTGCATTTGCTCATTCATAGGACGGTTAAAAAAAATACAAATCAAATTTTTGGTGTCTGGTTTTGATTTTGCACATTTAACTGGACATATTTATATCAGCTTTGGGTTTTAAAGGGACATTTATTAAAGCAGAATGTCGGGGCTTACAGGGAACACTGATGCTGTCTGTCTTTGTTACTGTTGACGCGCACAACCTATGCAAAACTTACACTTTATATTTTCACGTTCTGTCTGTTTATGCTTCTACACTGTATCTGGATATCCGTGCACACTGTAACTACACTTTTCCATGCTGTTATTACAAAGGACTGACTACATATACTGTACATGTTTGCAGATTGCATTTGATGTATTGTATAATCAATACTCAACATCACAGAGGAGTTTTACAGTTACACTTGTTTGTAAATGTTTGTATCACGTCTGCTGTCTTTACTCAGTGTCAGATCATGTGATGTTTTTCACTGGTTATACTTAAATAATAACATGATGTTTGCTACCATTTGATTTTTATACTCCACTGTTTTCTATCTGTCTTGTGCCTTTAACCTTGTCAGCTGTGGTGCTGAGTGTATCCAGTGCAAAGGGAGGAGAATAAATGAATGTGTAGGAACCCCAGTGGCTGTTCTTTGTCAGTGGTGTAAAGTTATTGAGTACATTTACTCCAGTACTAATGGTCAATTTATGCTACTTTAGGCTTCTGCTCCACTACGTTTTATTTTGAAATCTTTTTATTAAACTTTTAGAACATATTCATACACTCATAACAACATCTAACACAACAGGGTATACTAAGCTCCAGACACAAACAGCAACTCCAAAACGAATCCCAGGAGGGAGCCCATCTGTGCGGAGTTTGCATATTCTCCCCGTGTCAGCGTGGGTTTTCTCCGGATACTCCGGCTTCCTCCCACAGTCCAAAGACATGCAGGTTAATTGGTGACTCTAAATTGCCCCTAGGTGTGAATGGTTGTCTGTCTCTATGTGTCATCCCTGTGATAGTCTGCTGACCTGTCCAGGGTGTACCTCGCCTCTCGCCCAATGTCAGCTGGGATAGGCTCCAGCCTCAAGAGGATAAGCAGTTATAGAAATGAATGAATGTAATAAATGATGCCTAATGCATACGGATGTCGAATAGATTCTTGAATGCTCCACTACATTTTAGAGGAAATATTGTACTTTTTAAACTCCACTACGTTCATGTGATGTTTACCAGATTTTACATGGGGAAACAAAACACAATGAGCTCTTAAGTCATGTCAAAAAATTAAACCTCTTAAAAAAGTAGCTTTGTTTAGTTGGGGCTCCTTTTTTATGTTTTCTTTCTTTCATTGGATCCCCATTAGCACCAGCTTGAGCATTGGCTATTCTTCCTGTGGTCCATGCACATACAGTCTTACACACTCATACACAATAAAACACATAAACACAGTGAACTAGACAGCACATCTTTGTGGTTTAACATTAAGCAGAACACAAAGATACAAATTGTCATCCTTTTCACAAGAATTATGCTCAACAAAATTATAAATTCATCACAGTTCCCCAAGAACTCATGGACGGAATTTTTTATCCTCAGCAAAATTAATGGTAATTCTTTAAAAACATAAATATTTATCTGACTAACCTTGATTATATATTTATCCATCCTGCACTTACTCACCTTTAGTTCCAAAAAATAGTGTCTCTCATTCTCCTCCAAGGGGTATTTCTACTTTCAATCAGCTTTACATTTAATTCTTACAACATTTTCATGATATGAAAACACAATTCACTGATAATTCCTCAAATGTTTTGAGATATTTTTTGATAAATTTAAAACAAAATTCAAAACAGTATCTCCAACCATTTAAGATGTCTATGAGTTAATTTAAAAAAGAATTACGAGGCTCAAAATGTAAAACATTATTGAATACCTTACAAAAACATGCAATGATTGGAGAAAACCCTCAGCTAGACTATCAGCCTGTATATAAAGTGTATAAACTTAGCTTCATTTCTACCAGCCACTACATTAAAATGTTACATGTGTATTGATACATCAGTATTACAACTTGATTCAACATACAGTGCACATAACTGTACATATTTCTTATGTTAACTCTTATTCTATTCTTGTTTTATTCCATTAATTTATATATAGTAGTTACATTTTTACACTTACAGACACAGCACTGTGATGATATATATTTTATTTTTCAATATTTTTAGTATCACAAGTACTAGTGTTAAACACTGCAGCATAATGCACTTTTTATTTTTATTTTAATGCACATTTTCATTTCTATTTCATTTCTTATTTTATATGTACATACTTCTATTGCATACTATTATTCTTACTTTTTATAATTCTATATTCTCTACAAGGGAGCAGCTGTAACGAATCATAATTCCCCTCAGGGATCAATTAAATATTTCTAATTCTAATGTCTCAGGAGGCATTTTTGTATTACAAGCACTTGTACTTGTGATACATGGGATACATGACACTTTTAATGATTATGTGTGATTATGTCTTTTAATTAGGGAGAACTTGAATGTTTTACACATTTTTTAATTAAAGAAATAATCTGAGTGTTGTTCCCACCACTGGTCTTTGCACATCTCAGCAGTAGATGGAGCTGTTTAGCTGTCCACCTGGATGCTTTAAACACCGCTTGTTTGTCCTGCAGGCTCCTGTTTGACAATGACTCACTTCCTTGTGACAGTGAACCAGCTAAGGTCAAACTTCAGCAGCTTATCTCCAGGCAGATCTGTCCTGTCATTACACCTCAGTGTTCCTCAGTGTGTGTGTCCAGCTGATGGAGGCTGACTCTCATCTTACATGTATGTGATGGAAGAGGCCACAAGAGGGAGCTCCTGGTTAAATGGAGCGGGGTTTTAGTTTACAGAGAGGAGGAACAAGCACTTTGTGTGTGTACATTATCGAAATATAGTCTCTACAAGAATGAAACAAAGGAAGCAAACATCACCAAAGAAGATCATTTTAGACTTAAAAGTGAAATTAAAATCAAATGTAAAACAATCTAACGAGAGAAAATACCTGAAATGCATATACATTAACACATATAATGTACAAACTGTACAGATCTTTGAGATATATTTGCTCCCTTTTAATAACCGAGCTCCCACTCGGCTCATTTTTCCAGGCTTACCAAAATACCAGTGCAAAGCACAGCAAGAATAAAATGCAAATCACTCTGCCTTCGCTGAACTAACATTAGGCCTAATTGGAAGTTAATGAGCTATCCTGCGGTTCCAGATGTATTAATAATATCTGAGGTTTATCCTTCTCGGTCTAAAATAGCTTTAAATTATATAAGGTTACAGCAATATTTCATTACATGTAAGTCTACACTGAACATTTTACTTCAGCACTCTGACACTGTTGGATTCACACAGTGTTTAAAAAGGGACCATGCAGGAGACATTCCTTATTAAACCCGGCCGCCTACATTACCCACAATGCAACTCGACCGTTGACAGTTGGCTCTACGATTCAGGTGTGTTATGCTAGTAGCAGCTAATGTAGCGGCTAGCTTCTACCCCATATAATTTAACGGTCTATGGCAGAGATGAGGAGCGGGCTACAGAGGTCAGGTAAGCTCATTTATCTTGACACGTCCATGTTTGTTTCACTTTCAAACTTGTCGTCTTCAGTCCCAGCCGCCGCAGACTCAAGTGACATCATTGGAGGCAACTTATCGCGTCTCGAGCTGGTTACTCTGTAGCAAGGAAAGGCTAGTTTTATTTCACACAATTAGCTACATTTCTTCTCCATAAGTTCCCTTTTACGTAAATATGGAAAGTTTTATTGGCAAAATGTACTTAAAACACTAAAAGTAAAAGCACTCAGCGCAGAAAATGACAGTGTTAACACCATATAATTGCATTATTATTATTATTATTATTATTATTATTATTATTACAGTGTGTAACGTTTAGCATTTAGTGTTGTATGCTAGCTGGCTGAGGGGAAGCTAATTTTAACATTGTTTGTAGGGTTGCAGTGATGTACCGGTTTTAGGGTATACCATGATATAAAAGTTGACAGTTATTATACCATGTACATTTGCTTATCTATAAAATAAAGCAACTACATGGAGAACCTCCCATTTATTTGAGTTATTTTCAAATGGGAGACTTTTTACACAAATTTCCATTGACAAAGTTTCAGTTATAGTAATAAAATATTTGTTCAACCAGAAATAACCCCTCTGTTTTCATTCCTTAAAAGGTCATTCTGACTGATAATAATATAAATTTGGTAATACCTTGATACCCTGAAACCGAGATTTTTTTCTGAGACGGTTATCATACCATGAAAATCTCATACTGTTGCTGTTTTACCTATCTACTGCAACATTTAGTAGATTTTACACTAAACACATGTGATGCCCTTTTAAAATACTCTAATATTTAAAGTAGAAACAGACAATACTTTCCAACTTGTCATTACCCAAGGAAACTTAAAAAAAAAAAACTTCTATAGCTTTATGGTGTTTTTAAGCGGTATTATTGCTGACGCTGATGTCGCAAAGACACCCAGCTCACTTTATGTTTTCCTCAGAGCAGAGCAGCTACCACAGTTTCCACAGTTACTTCAGTTTTTCCACCGTTACGTATGTCCACCATTTCCGCTAATGGGATAGTAACTGCAGAGAACTTACATTGATGTACTTTGGTAACTCATGATAACAGGGAAAGAAAAGCACATCCTCTTCCTGTTTTAGATGTGCCATGGTTGACACATGGTTACTTTGTGCTGTAAATCGATCCTCCATCAGATCATACCTGATGTCATTGTGATAGCACGATTTAGACGGAAACAGTCTAAACGCAGATGGTGTCATTATTCTATAGCAATTACAGTGTACGACCGACATTAATTTCATAATGATAAGTTCAAGTAGAAATGCACGATATGATTTTTTTTACAGGTGATGCCAATAACTGATAATTACAGATAATTTTGTCATATTTTAAAAAGAAGTTCATAACCTGTAGGTAGCATAAGTGGATGACCTCTGACCTAACCAAATCTGAAACCACTATTGTTCGTACTCGTACTCGTACTCGTACTCGTCGTCCTCCGCTTATCTGGGTCCGGGTCACGGGGGCAGCAGCCTCAGCAAGGAAGCCCAGACAGTCCTCTCCCCAGCCACTTCCATCAGCTCTTCCGCGGGAACCCCGAGGCATTCCCAGGCCAGCCGGGTGATGTAGTCCCTCCAGCGTGTCCTGGGGCGGCCCCGAGGTCTCCTCCCGGTTGGACATGCCCGAAACACCTCCCAAGGGAGGCGTCCGGAAGGCATCCTTACCAGATGCCCGAACCACCTCAACTGGCTCCTCTCGATGTGGAGGAGCAGCGGCTCTACTCCGAGTCCCTCCCTAATGTCTGAGCTCCTCACCCTATCCCTAACGCTGAGCCCAGCCACCCTGCGGAGGAAACTCATTTCGGCTGCTTGTATTCGCGATCTCATTCTTTTGGTCACTACCCAGAGCTCGTGACCATAGGTGAGGGTTGGAACGAAGATCGACCGGTAAATCGAGAGCTTCGCTTTCTGGCTAAGCTCCCTTTTCACCACAACGGACCGGTTAAGCGCCCGCATCACTGCTGACGCCGCCCCAATCCGCCTGTCAATCTCCCGCTCCATCCTACCCTCACTCGTGAACAAGATCCCGAGATACTTAAACTCCTCCACCTGAGGAAGGACCTCCCCCCTGACCTGGAGTGGGCAATCCACCTTTTCCGGCTGAGGACCATGGCCTCGGACTTGGAGGTGCTGATTCTCATCCCAGCCGCTTCACACTCGGCTGCGAACCGCCCCAGTGAGAGCTGGAGGTCACTGTTCGATGGAGCTAGGAGGACCACGTCATCCGCAAAAAGCAGGGACGAGATTCTCCCATCACCGAATCTGACACCCTCCACCACTCGGCTGCGCCTAGAAATTCTGTCCATAAAAGTTATGAACAGAACCGGCGACAAAGGGCAGCCCTGGCGGAGTCCATCCCTCACCGGGAACAGGTCCGACTTACTGCCAGCCACGCAAACCAGACTCATGCTCCTTCAGTACAGGGACTGGATGGCCCTTAGCAAGGGGCCACCCACCCCATACTCCCGGAGCACCCCCCACAGGATGCCCCTGGGGACACGGTCGTAAGCCTTCTCCAAATCCACAAAACACATGTGGACTGGTTGGGCGAACTCCCATGCCCCCTCCAGCACCCTGCCTTGAGATATCCGGGACGAATCTCATCCATCCCCGGGGCTCCGCCGCCTCGGAGTTGTTTCACCACCTCGGCGACTTCTGCCCCAGAAATTGGACGACCCGCCCCCTGGAATACGTGTTGGTGGGATTGAGGAGCTCCTCAAAGTATTCCTTCCACCGCCCGACAATGTCCCCAGTTGACGTCAGCAGCTCCCCGCCCCCACTGTGAACAGTGTGAGCAAGTTGCCACCTTCCCCCCCTGAGGCACCGGACGGTTTGCCAGAACCTCTTTGGAGCCGATCGATAGTCTTCCTCCATGGCCTCACCGAACTCCTCCCACGCCCGAGTTTTTGCCTCCACGACTGCCGCCGCCGCGCTCCGCTTGGCCCGCCGGTACCCGTCAGCTGCTTCCGGAGACCCACAGACCAACCATGCCCTGTAGGCCTCCTTCTTCAGCCTGACGGCTCCCCTCACCTCTGGTGTCCACCAGCGGGTTCGGGGATTACCGCCGCGATTGGCACCAGCGGCCTTGCGGCCACAGCTCGCAACCGCCGCCTCAACAATGGCAGAGCGGAACAAGGCCCATTCGGACTCAATGTCCCCCTCCGCCCTCGGGACGCGGTCGAAGCTCTCCCGGAGGTGGGAGTTGAAGATCATCTGGACAGGTTCTTCCGCCAGGCGTTCCCAGCAGACCCTCACTGTTCGTTTGGGCCTGCCAGGTCTGCGTGGCGTCTTCCCCCACCATCTGATCCAACTCACCACCAGGTGGTGATCAGTTGACAGCTCTGCTCCTCTCTTCACCCGAGTGTCCAGAACATATGGCCGCAGGTCAAATGATACGACTACAAAGTCGATCATTGACCTGCGACCTAGGCTGTCCTGGTGCCACGTGCACCGATGGACATCCTTATGTTTGAACATGGTGTTTGTTATGGCCAAACTGCGACCCGCACGGAAGTCCAATAACTGAACACCACTCGGATTCAGATCGGGCAGGCCATTCCTCCCAATCACGCCCCGCCAGGTCCCGCTGTCATTGCCCACGTGAGCGTTGAAGTCCCCCAGCAGAACAATGGAGTCCCCAGTTGGGGCACTGTCCAGCACCCGTCCCAGGGACTCCAAAAAGGGTGGGTACTCTGAACTGTTGTTCGGTGCATAAGCACAGACAACAGTCAGGACCCGTTCCCAGGCGCAGGGAAGCAACCCTTTCGTCTACTGGGGTAAACCCCAACGTACAGGCAGAGAGTCTGGGGCTATCAGAAAGCCCACCCCGGCCCTCCGCCTCTCACCCGGAGCAATTCCAGCGAAGGAGAGAGTCCAACCCCTCTCAAGGACTAGGGTTCCAGAGCCGGAACTATGTGTCGAGGTGAGGCCGACTATATCTAGCCGGTAACGCTCAGCCTCTTCCACAAGCTCCGGCTCCTTCCCCGCCAGAGAGGTGACATTCCATGTCCCAAGAGCCAACTTCTGTAACTGAGGATCGGACCGCCAAGGCCCCCGCCTTGGTCTGCTGCCCAATCCACATTGCACCGAACCCTTCTGGATCCCTCTACGGGTGGTGGGCCTGCAGGGGGACGAACCCATGTAGCCGGTTCGGGCTGGGCCCGGCCGGACCCCATGGGCGAAGGCCCGACCACCAGGCGCTCGCCCACAGACCCCAACCCCAGGCCTGGCTCCAGGGCGGGGCCCCGGTAACCCTCCGGGCCGGGTACACGTATCCTTGATCATAACCATCATGAAGGGTCCACTATTGTTAACACAACAAAAACAAAAAACATTTCTGACTCTTTAAATGTGATTTGCCAAAGATTTCAAATTAGATGCTTTGACATAATCTGTCAAATCAGACATGTCATTGTATTATACACAAGTAATTGAAGTAAGATCATCCCTCAATACAAACATAAAGGCTTTGTGATTCCCATACATTGATTTTATATGTGAAGACCTGTCATAATATCAACACTAGCCTGCCAAATTTTGATTTTTTTTTTTTTTTAGCATTCAAAATGAGTAAACTCTGCTGTTATTGTAGAGCTGCACACAGTGTATTGATTCCCTCAGCTGTTCCTTGATCTGCTCTCTCTGCTTCTCTGTCTATCATGAGAAAATAGCACACCCCGCAGTCCGCAGCACATACTGACGGGGCTAACTGTTATAAACAGGTTTCACGAGTGAGTCGAGCCGCTTTGGTGTCGTTGTGATTTGTTGGGATTGTTAAACAGCTCTGTGATGAATGTTAGCTGCTGCTGCTGCTGCTGCTGCTGTGTTTTCTTGAGCTGGGCAAACGTTAAACTGACCGTTCCTCTGGAAGGCAGCGTCTCCAGGCATTGTCCATCTGCGCTGCATTTAACCAGTGTAATAGCAGAAACAGAAAAGGATCAGACCCCCCGCAGAATCGAGCTGTCTTCCTCTAAATTTGTGAAAAACATCCACACTGGCGACAACATATTTGGCTCTCTAGCTATTGTGCAATGCTTGCTCTTCTTCTTCTTCTTCTTCTTCTTCTTCTTCTTCTTCTTCTCTGTGTTTACTGTTGTGGATGATGTGCCAGTTAAGTCAATGACAGCAAATTTGCTTCACATTATCGTTTCTATCAGCTATAATGTTATTGTTGGATTAATAAATAATACTATAAATTTCTCATTATCAGCTGGTAATCTGTCCACCAGATATAGTTCATCCCTAAATTAAAGCCTAACCCCCCAAAAATCCACCTTAAATCATGTTTAAAAAAAAAAAAAAAAAAAGGTGGAGTTGGTTTCCTAAACTTGATAGCTTGTGACCTCTTACAAAAAAAGCAGTGTCTACTTGGGGTCCCTTGATAGGTTTAAAGTATCTGTAGCTGTCGGAAATGTACTGCTATCAAAAGTGACATCACTATTTCCCTCTTAAATGTGGCGGGTGTACTTTACTTGAGTATTTCAATTTTATACTTTTACTCCACTACATACCAGAGGGAAATATTGCACTTTTTACTGCACTGCATTCATGCTGCATTTAGTAGATTTTCCTTTAAAAAACATACGGTGAGCCTGAGCATAGATTTCAGTGATGTTAAAAATTGAACAAGTGGTTCCCAAATTTATGGCTTGTGACCTCTCACAAAAATCAGTGTTTGTCTGGGGTCCTTTGATTTTTTTTTAAAGTAATTATATTTGAATGTAGTGGTGTCAAAAGTACAATATTTCCCTCTGAAATGTGGTGGATTAAAAGTTTAAAATGATAACTGGAAATACCTACTGAAGTGTAAGTACCTTAAATTTGTCAGTATTTGGATAAACGTCTTCCACTGCCTTCTTGGAATACAGTAGGGACAGATTTTTAGTGTTTGTCTTGCTTTCTTTATCTATGTTTGAACATAGCAACAGGCATTTTCACCGCTTTGGTCACTATGGTAATGGCAGTGAATATTGTCTCCTGCCTAGTGACTGCGAGGAGGAGAAGCTTGTGAGGCTTTAGCTCAATGCTCAGGGGGGGCAGGATTTATTTTATTTTTATTATATTTTTCCACAGTTGAGTTATTCATCTTGTCAGTGGAGCATCTTTGCAGCGAGGCACGGTTTTGTCAGGCAGCACAGTGTGTGTGTGTGTGTGTGTGTGTGTGTGTGCGCATCCCTGAGAGCCGGGACCAACCGGCTGTTGCCATGGATACTCAGTGCTGACACCACAAGAACTGTGTAGGCTTGTTGAAGATATAATTAATAACAAAGGATTAGAGGCAAAGGTAGCATGGGGCTCAGTATGAGAAACCTCATCACACAGTTACTATAATTGGCACCCTCTCTGTGCGTGTGCGCGCGCGTGTGAGAACGCCACAAGAAAAGTTACCGAAAAATAAGCGTGGAAACAGTACTCTCATACTCTGCCGCTGCATTTATCTTCTTGACAAGCAATTTGCTCTAAATATGTTTTCTTGGTTGCTGGCCAGAAACTTGTAGGTAGATGTTTTCTGAAAGTAATTTATTTGGGCCAGTGTTACCTTGGTGTTTGCCTTGATGCTTGCATAACAAATATCTTCGGAACATTTATGAAACAAACATAATGAGGTAATTGTTATTGATTTAATACACTGTAGCTCTACACATGGAAGTACAGAAGTGTTTTGTAATGTTTACATGGAGTACAGGCTTGATCCAGACTGCTATATCTCAGCAAGTATTGGATGAACCGTCATTAAATTTTGTACAGACATTTACGGTCCTCGGAGGATGAAGCTTCCTCTGATTTTTCCTCTAGCACCTCCATGACATTTTGGTTTTAGTGAATTACAATTACACACGATGTCCAGAGGATATGTTGTTAAAGACAAAGTCTGCACACCTTAGTTTAAAAAAGACAGCGTTTTGATCATGTCGTGCTTTTTTATATATTTTGATTTGTATTTTTCATATGTTTTTGACCTGACGAAGATGCAAGTAGGATAGATAGCCTTATTGTCATTGTACGAGTGCAACAAAATAAGGTTTGCAGCTCTCATACACAATGTAGTGAAAGGACAGTCTGTAGAGAATGTAGACACAATCAGAGAAGCAACAATGAGGTTAGTGACCAGTGCAATCATATATGCAAACTGTCTACGTACAATTCAGAAAAAGTCTAAAAGGGAAACAAACTAAAACAGTCAAATAATGCAAGAACCATCAATGCTACAATAATAAATAATTAAGAGATAAATATATATACAGTAGCTCCAGTCAAATGAGCAGTAGTGAACAGGTCAAAAGAGGATTGAAACATTGTCTTCATCAAACATATGCGGCATGGAATATGTGTGGAGGTGTTTTTTTTATCATCTGGCCAGCATTTTGATTTGTTCAATACATTTGTGTATGACTAAATAGTGTTCCTGAAAAACTAATGACTTTTTCCATCAGCCTCAGCGATGCTGGTGTCTAGTGCATAGACTGTGGAAACGTAGCTACTATGACATCACTCACTGGTTTATGGAATCCCGTTGTGAAGCCTCAAGTTTGGCATTACGGCCATCACCATCTTGGTTTTATGGAGCCAGGAGTGATCATATTTGGGTAATAGGCTGGCACTTTGGAGGAGCGAGGGGTGGATCTGACTGAGAAGCCGAGGAGACTCTCAGCAGACAGCCTGTCACTCAAAGTGACCCGCCAAAATGTAAATGAGCAAGTTATATAAAATTTCATCCCCTATACAGTTGTCATGAAGGGGGAAATTAGCTACAGAGACCAAAACTATTGTAGGCTGTAAACATTTTTATTGCTTACAGTGTTACACAGTTGCTGGTTTTTGTTTGATATCTAGTGTCAGCAAAAATGTTGTTGCACATTTCCAATCTGTCATTCGCTCAGTTAGCTTGTTTATTATATTATATGTGTGTATATATATATATATATATATATATTATATTTTATATTATATATTATATTATATATATATTATATGAATGCTACACTGAATGTCCTGCTGAGCTCCGTTTAAACGTTAAAACTTTTTATGAGAAAAAACGAATTGTTGAAGATTCGTATGAAACGGCTGAATTTGATTCGACTGACAAAATGATTTCAGATATTGGTGTCTGTGGGGACGGACTCGCTTTTGGAGCCAGCCTCAAGTGGCCACTAGAGGAACTGCAGTTTCTGGCACTTCTACGTTGGCTTCATTTTTCAACTCTGGTGGTTGGCGCTTGGTTTAGTGTTACTCAGGGGAACATTAGCATGCAAACAAACTAGCTTAGATGGTGAACATGGTAAACGCACCATCAGCATGGTCAGTGTGAGCACATTAGCATGCTGAGCGTTAGCCCTGTAGGACTGTTGTGTTCGACCGCATTACTTTTAGCTACGTGTACCTAATAAACTGGTGACTGAGTGCACGTTACTAATCAGAATTTAAAGGACCACTATGTAGGATATAGGGGGATCTATTTCTGTTTATTATTATTCATAAGTATGTTTCCATTTGTGTATTATCACCTGAAACAGTTTTCGTTAGCTTGTAATGAATCCTTCATATCTACACAGGGAGCAGTTCCTCTTCCACGGAGCCAGCCATGCTGCACAGCCATGTTTCTACAACAGCCCAAACGGGACAAACCAACAGTGGCTTCAGAGGGGGCCCTACATGTTACCTGAAGGCCACCGTGGGCTCTTTACATGAGAGGTGAGTGGATGGGTATCAGGCTGTTAAATGCCACTAAATCCTACCCACTGATCCTTTAAAGTGATAGTCCATGAGTTTTTGGTTATATTGTCTGTAGTTTTTGGACTACACTTCCCAGAAACCACAGAGAAGCTTCTACCACGATGTCTTCCTCTGTTGAGCTTCTTTTGTTGAAGTTGGGGGTTTCTGCTGGTGGCGCTCCTTTCTTCATCTGTTCCATCATGACGTTGTGATAACAAGTTGGTGAATCTGCTGCACGATGCAACAGTCACCATTTGCTGTGCGACTGAGTTGGTGGAGCACACACGGTGATATGACAGGCTCTGTTGACAGAAAACTGTGGTATGATAATGACATGTATTGAGGTCAGATGGTCCCCCTCCCCAGCACGTACTTATAGAAATATCATGCAAGGTACAGCCACTCTGAACCCGTAAGATGTAAAGCTACAGATTACAGTGCTGGAAATCCACAGTAGACTTTCTCTGAAGTCCTTCATCCAGCACAGAGCTGGATGAAAGCTGCTGGTTGATGTTTTGTAAAGATTAAACTGGTTTTGTCTGTGCTAACAGGCTTCCTGTTTGAAACAGATGCTCATCGCCCTTGTGGTATGCATTATGTGCTTCTGTAATTGCTGTCTGACTGATGTTATTGCAGACCTTACTGTGTGTTCTGCAGGGATCCCAGGAAACCTATCTCTACACCTCCAGAATGAGCTGGCCCTTATTCAATTTAGCCCATTCTCATTTGATTGCACAGTGTGGCTCTCTGAAAGCGACCCCACAGGTCCGGAGGCATTGACAAGTGTCTCTGCATGAGATGGATTGCTGATGCTGCATCTGATGACACGCTGCTTCCTCATCTTGGCTTTTCACAAGTGCACCTGTTAGCCATTATTGACAAGCTCTGCAAAGGTACAAGACACAGTCAGTAAGCGAACATCCAATATGCAGACCTAAAAATGGGAACAGGTTAAGTGATTCTCTGAAAATGCTTCTAACAATCTGAAATCAATCACTGCTTTCCCGCGTCGCTCTACTGATAGCACGTTCCTCTCAGACAAGCTATTAATTCACTGACACATTTTATCAGTCTGTTGGGTAAAAACATTAAATGGTGCAGTGTGGAAATAGAAAATCACTTTTTCTTCTTACATCTATCTGCCATGTGTGGAAGGGATCAGCCTGCTCTTTGTCACTGCCATCTTTGATATATGTTTTGTTTTCCCGCTGTTATTCAGCCATGAGTTAATGTGGCTTTTGCCATTTTGAGACGCATCAAACTGACCTCCTGTCCCACCAGTGTTCAGCATGAGGTGATGTGTACAGATGAGAGAGATGAGAAGGGCAGGCCGGGCAGAGATGAAACACACTGCCATAGTAACAGCTGAGTGGCACAAAGCCATACTTCCTCGTGGCCGGAGCTGATCAGCTGTGGCATTTAGTCTGCTCTGCAGGCTTAGTAAGGGACGCAGAAAACTGTGGCCCCTGCAGAGGCTCAGCCCAGCCAGGCAACGACACAACTATCCAGCGAGGAAAAGCGCAGTGCAACCACTGAGCAAGCAAGCATCACCAATTATCTCCACCTCTGCGCTTGTAGCAGGAATCCATTTCAGCACCATTACCTCTGGGCAGCCATGGGCTGACAGTCTCTCCCGTCAGGGCGATAGTTCTAAATTGGCTCCCACCCCTCTCCTCCTCCTGAGATTGAAAAGAGATTATTAAAGACATTCATCATAGAAGAGGCCTGAGCCTGTCTGGAAAGTCTGAAAATGGTGAGAAATGGCAACACAATGGAGACGGCCTGAAGAAAGAGGGGAAACGGGATGGAGCGGAGAGAAAATGATATAGAGATACTGTATGTCTGGGTCCTGAAGGCTTGGTGCTCCTCCTTGGTTCCAGACAGGGTGGTCCCTTGGGTGTCCTGCAAGCCGGCTGGGCTGTAGAAGCAGGCAGGGTGTGGGGCCCCAGTCTGGAGGAACGCATGCGCACAACAGGCCACCCAGCCATGGCTTAAACCCTACATATCAGATGCGGCGCTAATGATACCCCTGGGGACCGAAACAGTCTGGCTCCTGCATGACAAGATGCACCGTACAGTATATTATCCCTGTCTGATCCAAGTGGAAGACTTGGGGGAAAGACTGTATAGGTAAGACAAGTTGAAGGTGTCCTCTGTGGTCTTATGCTCAGACATCAAATTAGATCATAATGGCTTGGAATATTAAAGATTAGTCGGGTTAAGAAATCTTTGCTGCTGTTTTTTGCAGAGGAATAGACTGTACATTGTTACACACAGCATGAGCTGAAATGCTGGATGCTGCGTTTGTTTGTGTCTCCTGTTGCATATTCTAGAGGACTAATGAGCCTTCAGATTTCATACGGACATTTATTTTTAACTCACGCTTTAGAATAGGAGCTTACATTAAGGAGGCCCCACCCGGCCTGGTTTGGTATGTGGCATTTAATTTCTGTCAAACTGCTGCCACTCACTTGCCAATCCTGATCTCTGTCACTCCTCCCATGCACAGACTAAGTGAGGTGTTATCGATGCAGTTATGTAACCACCTGAATATTGATGAACATCAGAGCTAGAGTATGCCCATATGAATACATGCCTCGGTATGTGAGAGCTGCCTCCATGATACAGATTGCATGCATATCAGGAGATGATTGAATTAAGAATGAGGAGAAGAAACTGAAGCATCCCAAACTGTGAAACCTGGTAGTAAGTGTGTGCATGACTGTGTGCGCTGTTCTTATGCACAGTTCGTATGTATACCTATGAAAGTCAATGCACCAGAATTTTTTATATAACCCACATAATTGGGAAAGGCTGCCATCCCGTGACCAATGTGCTGTCGGGAGTAAAGAAGGAAGTAGTATAAGGAGTGAAAGTCTGCAAAAGGAGACAGGTTGGGTAGTGCATCAGATAAACACACAACTTTTCCTCAGGAGACCGTTGTTTGTGTCTCGTGTGAAACCAAGTTAACTTTAGGTTATTTTAAGATACGTCATAACCATGTGTCTTTTTCCTAAACCAAGCCTACCTAACTTTAATTGCCTAAACCTAACCTATGCAACTTTTAATTAAGCATGTTACCTGTCTGTGTTTTTTTAAATCCTACTTTATGTAAGGCGTCTTTGAGGATGCTGAAAAGTGCTAAATAAGTTTGATGTGTTATTATATTTTTTTTTTGTAATATTATGATTCCTTGCTTAAACCTAACTTTAGTAACTTTACTTTTAATATCTAAGTTCAAGTACATAACATGACAATGGCATTGATGAGGTACTTATTTGTTAGATACCATATGAACCGTTGTATGTGCATTTTCTGAAGATATCTTACAAACCGTTGTATTAGGATATATTGATATGTGTATGGAAAATCTTAAAGCTGCACTGATAGTCAAAAAACAAATGAAAATGAGCACATTTAATGTATTTAATTTACAGAAATAGTTGCAGGAAACAGGCTTATTCACTTTCTCATTAAGAGTTAGATTAATGAGATCAATACCAATGTATGGAGCTGTTGCCAGGAAGTGATTATCTCAGGACTCTTGTTGAGTAATGGATTACAGTGATCTTATCAATATGTTTCACTGACAGAAGTCATGCTCATAAAAAACTATAAGATGTACTGTATGTGTGAAATAGAAAGAGATTTCAGATTGTGGAACTACTGATAAGAACATTTATTTGAAGTTATGCTATGCAGGATTTTTCTAAAAAAATAATGTAAGAAGTAAAACCTCTCAGTCATCACTTATGAACCACTAGAAGTGTGTGGCGGTGTATTTATCTGCAGAGACTCTGCCCTCTGCCTGTATTTTGTTATTATGCCTCTGCACCAGTGACAGCTGCGGCTTGAGGAATTATGTTTTTAAGTTGTCTGTCCATTCTTGTGAATGTAATATCTGAGGAATGCATTGAGGTAATGTCTTCAAATTTGCCGCAAACATCCACTCAGGGATGAACTGATTAGATTTTGGTGGTTAAAGGTCAGTGTGACCTCACAAAAAGGCAACACAAATGTCTAACAGGATAAAATGACGAAGTGATGACATTTTATATCCAAAAGGTCAAAGGTCAGCTACACTGGGACATCATAATATTTTGTAAAAACACTTTTCTGGCCGTTATTCAATGTCATAACTCAGGGACAGAAGGGGAGACATTTGGTCAGATACTGAATTAATGACCGCCTTGAAACTGTGTTGATCATTTAGATTGCCTGTGCTGCTGGGAGGAAGATGTGTGTGAAGAATCAATGTTTCAGAACTTCGTCTTTGACATCGTCTTTGTCGCAACATTTGAAGCATTGTCTACTGTCGTGGCTCCATATGAGCCAGGACAGACATAGATGTAAACTCTAACTGCAACTTGTTTGTGGAAGCATATAACCATGAAGTGTAACTCTCGTTTTCTTCTTATTTTGCTGAGTTTGTGATGTTCCTGGGCACAGCTTGCAGGTGAGGCCAGGATTTTCTAAAAAGGTAGCGACCAGGTGCCAGACAATAAGTGGCACGCCACGAAGAGGAAGCTTCAAATGTGTGGACACTGCTGAAAGAAACACAAATATAGCGAGGCAAATCAGCAGGTAGACAAAGCAGGGGTTGGCTTTCAATTTCACTTTTGCTGGCGATACTGTTAACAAAAGAGTAGCCTACAATTCTTGCATAGTTTATCTGTAATATCTAATTTCCATAAAGGATTAGTTTGACATTTTGAGTAAAAAAGATAATTTAATATTTCCATTACGAATGCAGCAAGAGCCAGGAAACAGTTTTGCATAAAACTTGAGGCATGGGGAGAGAGCAGGCCATTATTCCACAATAAAAGGCCCGTTTCAAACATATAGTATGTCTTAGAGTTCTTTCATGAGCACCGCTGTTTTGTTAATGAGAGATATTGACAAGATCACCGTAATCCATTACTCGACAAGCCCGTCCATTAGTCTGTGTGTCTGTGTGTCATACGCTCTGTCAGATCAATGTTTTTCTACGACCACTGACCTGGAAAAAGCTTCGCCCGCTCTGCTATCAATAGACGGTCTAATTAAGAACAGCACCCTCGGAGTAAGCTCTGCTCAACTAGCAGAGGCACTTGCTACAATTGTGTTAAAATTCCCTCTCATTAAACAAGAACCTGGAGCTTCTGCAGATTAATGGCAGAGAAGCTGTGATTTTCACTGTCTTTGACTTTGGCCTCTGAATGAAGACGGGGGGATATTATGCTGTTTGTGGGCAAATATTAAAAAATCTGTGTTAGTTTTGTTATGCTGACCTAACAGGACGTCTTTGCAATTCTCTGCATTAAATTTTAAGTCAAGGATGTCCTTGCCTGACATAGCAGGGGGTTATTCTGGCACTAAAGGAGGCCATCTGTTCAGCCTAGAGTGGAATGTATTGGATCTCTTCTAGGTCAGGCTTGCACAATAACGAGACAGGATTGGGGTAGAACTCTTTAAATTTGGGGCTGTCCACCGGACCATGGATCATCCGCCAGCTGCAACAATTAGAGAAGGAACACATCCATGCAGACAGGACTCAAGCTGATGGACGGGACGAGCAGCATGGCCTATGTCCTCTCCCAGAGAGGCAGAGCAAAGCAGGAGCAGCCATCGCCAACATCCTGGGCCTCCCCTGAAGCTTTTAAAGATCAGGTCTGGCTGGAGGAGCTGTTGGGCCCCTCTTACAACCAGTCCTTCCTTAGCCAGCCATCCTGCCCCAGTGCTCCCAACAGCAGCCCAGGAGGCAGCAGTGATGGTACGGGCAGCCTGTACAGCTGGAGCTCAGGGGTGACCTGCCTCCTGCACAGCTCTATCAAGAAGCAAAGCCAGGAAGCGTTTCAAAATCGAATGAGAAAGGAGAGAAGCTGGGGGAAGCTTGCGAGATGTCCCTCCAGTGGATCTCATCCACAAGTGGAGCAGGGTGGAGGCAACCACAACAACCAACACCACGCATGGCCAGAGAGGGATGGGCTGTGTCAGGGGAGGGGCTCGGCACAGAGCGCTGAAAGTGTAAAACTACAGTGTCTGCTGGAGGAGAAGATTGTAGCCAAAGTGAAGTTTTCACAGTTCCTGGATGAAGTGACATCCAACGTGCTCGACCCAAACAGCCTGCAGGTATTTGGGAAACCAGTCCTCCCCTCCAGCTTCACCACCACAACTCCACCCGAGTCCGAAGACGAGATTAAAGAGGCAACACAGTGGAGCCCCAGGCTGCCCTGCTCAATGGCCCAACAGCAATGCTCTCTATATGAGCAGGAGAAGACCCAAGAAGGGCAGGCTCCCTTTGACCCGGCACAGAAAACCTATTTGGAGACGGACATTGACGCTGTGAGGTGGGGCGACGAGCCACAGGACCTGGAGATAAAAGCAGAGACGCCGCCGCTGCCTGAGATAGACGAGAAAAATGTGATTCCGCCTCCTCCACAGTTCTGTGAAGGGTTTGAAATAAAGAGTCCCTTCCTGGAGTTTCACGGTGACTTCCCCAGATACCCCCACAGATCTGCCTCTCTGCCCAGGGGCATCAACATGGTGAGTGATGAAAGTCATCCCAGTCTTTAATCAAAGCCAGGCCTCGGAACATATGTTATGATTGGAGCGGAAATTGTTTCTCACAGAGTTTGAAGTGATGCCTGAATAAATCAAGTCTTTGGATGATTTGAGTGAGCTGTTCTTGATTTTTCTAGGGCCTTTTTGTGCTATTTTTCAGAGCTTAAAGAGGTGCAGGAAGAAAAAGGCGAGCCATAAAGTTACTAGTTCTTTGTCAAATGCAGTCTGGGGTTTTGTTTTAAACTCTTTATATGTCTACTCCATCACATTTCAGAGAGACACATTGTACTTTCTACTCTACTACACATGTTTGACAGTTTTAGTTACTAGTTACTTTCAAGGTGCAGATGTTAAACAATGGATAATATAACAAGCTTTTAGAATACAAGACATTATTAAAGATGACATTGGTGCTTTTCAACTTTTTTGGCTTCTTACAAAAAGCAGTGTGTAGACATTTCAGATGTCTATGAGATGTTAACAGCCAAAATAGTGTTGTTGTTTTTTCTTCTAAATTCCTCACATGGTATCCTTGCTGTATTGGTACTTTACTTTTACTTTGTTAAAGGATCCGAGTTTCTCCACCACTGCAAATACATGAAACAAATACAGAAGGAATATTGTCATAGATACATCCACACATATGCATTTTTGCTCATATTCCAGTGTTAGTATACTTACATACACGTGACACATGCTAGTGCATGTATACACCCTGAAAGAAAAAAGACTTAAAGCCTCTATAAGTGTGTATTCATGAGCAGAAGTAGTTTCTCACAGAGTTTGAAGTGCTGTCTGAATAAATTGAGTCTTTGGATGAGATGAGTGAGCTGTTCTTGATTTTTCTTGTGCTTTTCTGCATCATTATTCAGAGCATAAAAAGGTACAGGAAGAAATGGACATGTTAAACAGTTCCTTGTTCCTTCTCTAATGCAGTCTATTAGGTTTGTATTTACAGTTTTGGCTCACTCTTACTGCTTTTTCAGTGTTGTTTTTGGCCGCAGCAGGCAGCTGTTTTTAGTAGAGAAGCTCTAAAAATTTGCTGCAGAGTGACCTCTACATTACCTGGTCGAGTGCATGCCCCATGTTGGCTGAGTCCTTGGCAGTGGCGTGGGTTTGGTTCCAACCTGCGGGCCGTTTGCTGTGTGTCAGCACCTCTCTCTCATCGCCTCTGTCCTATCACTCTTTAGCTGCCGTGTAAGAAAGGCAATAAAAGCTCTAAAGAATAATATTTAAACATTCACTGCACGCTACTTGCTTAGCAGGCAAAGTTATTGACTAGCTGGTGAACAAAGTGAAGAATGTTCACCAAAACAGAGCTATAAGGAGAGCCAATATTAATCAGGATTCATGGCCAAAAAAAAGGCCTGGAAATGGTTTTTGAAATTAACAGAATGTTATGGAAAAGGTTTGAATATACATTGTTTGGCGATTGTTTAAAATATGTTCATAAAATTTCCAAAATATGTGTATCCTGTGAAATACATTTCTAGTATTACTAATTTTAAAATCACATGATACATCGACCAAGAGTAAATTGCATCAACCCCAAGGCTACGCCCCCTTTTGGGGGAATGAATCGCGTTGTCACTTAGATAGAAACAAAAAATGCAGGAAAGCTGTTGTGTAGCGGGTTAACCAAGGCTTTCACACTGAGAATTAAAGTTATAATCCAACCACACATCAAATTTTATTGACATCTATGATCTTCAGTTTTCTTTCCCCCATAAATGGGCATGGCATTGACGATTTGAGAAGTACCTGTATGCCACCGGCTTGGCGTGTTGGCAGTGACCATATGAAGCCAGTTAGTGGCAGGAATGTCTAACAAGGGAGGGCATGTTTAATAATGTATAGCTGTATCCCTATATAAGCCTACGCATTTCAAATTTCTTGAATAAAGTAATTGAATGGAGTAAATTATGGAAAAGTTTTGAAAATTAATTGTTACGAAAAAAGAAACCTGGCTAACGTTGCTCTGTTTCTGCTGGATGTGTAAATAAACAACTGTTTGCCAGCACATTCATCATATCAACTTAAATGGTGATGATACGTCTGTGTTGTGTTTACAGCTTGTTCGCACTCTTTCCTAATAGCCAAACAATCATATATTGCATTTTAATTATCTCGTCTTTATGGAGAAAAAAAAAACTAATTTAAACTCAGTGTGTAAGTTATTCCGCTGATCCACACACAGATGCTACCACTCAGCTGATCCACAGGTTGTTATGATGATTATGATGATGTTGTATCTGTGAGTGTGCACAGGAGCGGTGCTTCACGCTGACCAGTGAGCAGGCTTTTATGGGTGCATACTGATTAGAATTCTGCCCATCAGCGGCTCCTCCACACTATCCGAACCGAACAATGCAGTCATTTACTGACTCAGCCCCCTGGCCGGCGTTTACTGTGTGACATACATGATTTGCTCAGCTTGAGACATAACCTCGCCTAAGTGGCTGTGGTTGCAGAGAACCTGTTTTTCTTTAGGAATAGCAACCAGTGGTTTCCCCAGAGTTACAGCAGCGTGTCACGGGGAGACAGGCCTGAGGACTCAATTAGCAATTACTGCATCAAAAGTGAGTGTATTGGCACTCTCAGCATGATGTTCATCTCAGTGGTGGATTATAATCCATCTGGCTGTGCTGCTCTTGTTTCAAAGTGTATTATTTCAGTTGCTTAAAAGCATAAAATCTTATTATTTGGCACAAATATGACTGTTTTGCATTCCCTGGACTGTCTCTAAACAAGTGATTGCACTGTTTACGAAGAGTTTTAATTTGCAGTTTGTCAGTGTTCCTCCGCGAACCCAAAACATACTTGACAGATCTCGGAAAGTGGTACTGCTGCCATTTAATAATAAAGGAGAAGATCACATTGCCTTAATTTATTGTCTGATTAAAATTCAGCCTTTGCCGTCACCTTAGCAACTGCTTGGAAAAAAAGGTGGGTGGTGTGGGGGCTGAGAGAGGCAGGCATGTGAGCCTGTTGGTGTTCATCTCGGTGTAGTGTGTGAGTGTCTGTGTGTGTGTCTGTGTGTGTGTGTCGCTGCAAAGTTTCATCTCCTCACACGAGTCCTTGTACTTGTGTGAGCACAGTAACGAAACATTCTTCACAGGCACACGACCTTCAGCTGTGCACTCGCTGAAGATGCAAACTTGATTCGTTGAGCCTCCCCCCACGGCTTAAAAGCGTGTTTTTATTGGTGTTCTGACCTGGTTGTGTTTCTCGCTGACCCTGGAGATCAAGTAATGTGTTTGCAACGGTTGCCTCCTTCGTTAACGGCACTTGCCTGAGTCCCTCCCCTAACTACTGATGGTTATGCCAGCTTTCAAGCGCTCACCGAGCCATCAAACGCGGTAACACAATGGCACGGTTGCCACAGTCGATCAGGCCTGCACCCTAAAGCTCAATGAAGACGAGAATACTGGGGGAATGATGCATAATTCATCACCATCAGAAAAAGGGCCAGCAGCAGAACTGTACGAAACGTATTCTCCCTAACAGCCTGGGACTTGAGATGTAAGATTCAACAGATTGGACCACCTGTTCCCCCTCACCTCCCCCTCTTCTCTCCCTCCTTTCTCTATCTCTTTCCACACCCCCCCTCCTCTCCTCTCCCTCTCCGTCTTTGCTTCTTCTTTCTCCGATTCAGCACCTAGACAAGGATATTGAGTTGCTGCCAGTATCCCTCGTGGGGGGGCATGCCATGTATCTGCAGTCTGGCTGCAATGGAGGTTTCCGCTCTCCCTCCGCACTCCCTCCCCTCCTTCCTTCCTTTCCTTTCCCCTCTCCTTCTCACTCTCTCCCCTCACACTCTTGGTATGATATGATTGTTCTCCTCTCACCTCAAGTAAGCGCAGATGCAGACAGCCTGATGAGGGCTTTCTCACGAGCAGAGATAGAGTGGAGGGAGAGGAGCAAATGAGAGAGCAGGGACGAGAGGAAGGGAAGGGAAGGGAGAAGGGGGGGAAGAAACATAAACAAAAACAGAGGGGGAAACAGAGAGCGTGCCTGCTGAATATGTATGTTTTGTTTCTGTTTGCGCTGCAGCGATGCTCTACTTGGCAGCACCCGGGCCAGTTTTATGGGTCCCCTCCACTAACGTGCTGTCATTTCCTTTAGGTGCCTGACGAAGACATGAACAACATAGACACTATCAGGTAAGCTTCTCCCCTTCTCTCTCTCCCTCTCTCTCTCTCTCTCTCTCTCTCTCTCTGCACATATCTTTCAGCGCTCCATCATCACGCCCCCGCGTTCTCCCTGTCTTCTTCCTTTAAGCTCCTTCCCTCCCACTCTTCCTCTCTGTCTTTCCACTCTTGCACAGTCTCTCTCCCTCACTCCCTCTCTGTCTTCCCTCCTGGCTCAGCTGCTGCTGCTGCTGCTGTTGGAGTGGCGTGGTGGTGCTGGAGGTGGCGGCGGCGGTGGCAGCGGTGGTGGTGTGGTGTGCATGTGGTGGGGTTTCTCTGAGCTTCAAGGGAGAGCTGGGTAAGCCAATCCAGATAGCATATAGAGGGGGGTTTTCTCCATTTCCCCGGCGAGGCTCAGACGGCAGGATTTTTATCTCTCGGTCTCCAGGATGAAGCTCTGCGCGAGCGGAAGGTACTGCCTCGCCGTTTGCATCTTTGATTTGGATTACAAAGCTGGCTTGGTTGTGTCTGTGTAAACGTGTGTGTGTGTATGTACACATCTGTGTGTGATGTGTGTCAGTTCGTGCTCTCCGTGCGCTGATGCAGTGCTGTTAGGAATGATCTGCTTTTCTGATAGTTTGTCAAAGATAAAAGGATGTTTTGTTGTTGCAGAACAAGGCTGGTGGTTGTACGCAGGGAATCTGTTGGCTTGAAAATTCACTGCAGTGTATATGTGGCGTTACTGTAAAAGCTTTTTCTCTCCGGGATCAATCAAGAGTGCTTTTTAATTAGTGTTGAATGTGTTATGCTCGTAAAAATGTCCATCCTTGACTCTTATACATCTTCTTCTGCATGATTTCAGACAGTCACCTGTCGGAATGCACCTATAACACTGATTAATTACTCTGCATGGCAGCGCTGCTTTGCCACTGCGAGCACCTAAGGAATAGTGGCTCTAATCATTGATTTTTATGTATTTAAATAAACCTGACAGCTTCAAATGTTCTCAGAAATCCTAGCTGATAACTGAAGTGATGCCTTTACATGCCTGCATAAACAGATTTTGATGAGCTCATTAAAAACATTAGAAGTGCTCACCCACTTTTCTGATTAAAGTTGTGTTGCACGGGAATTAAAGCAGCAAAGCAAACATGACGAGATGCAGGAAAGGCTCTGCTTCTTTTTGCAGTTTCTTCCCTCCTCTCCCTCTTGCTCTCCTTTTTACCTCACTGTCCTACAGTAGACACGTTGTAATTGATACTATTACTAATGAACCATTATTAATCCGGCACAGATGGAAATAGATCCCGAGCTTTCCCTTTTGTGTTCGATTACCGATGGTATTATTACGATTTCAGGCAGATTACAGTTCAAAAGCCGTTTAACCAGCCGATGAGGGGGTAATTAATCTGACGGGGTGTTTCTCCAATATCAGGCATCAATTGTCCTCACCTCTGTGTCACAGCTTTAATTGAATTATAGCAGCTCTGCCGAGATAAGAGGGGGTAGTCCTGCGCCTTTTCTCCTAGCTCTTTGCTGAATAGGAAACAAGGTCACCTGTGGCCTCTGAAGCCGCCGTGATGAGGTTAAACATGAAGCTGCATCTACCTGACAGCCTGACCCTACATCTACATCCCACCCACCCACCCCCACATCTCATCTTCAAGACGCCTTTCAGTCGAAGTGATGAAATGTCCTGAAATCTCTTCCCCTCTCTTGCGCTCTCTCTTTCGCAATTTCTGTCCCTCTCGTGGCCGGGCTCTTGCGTCGGGGGCCCCGTGGCGGAGATAGAGATGTAAATTTTACATGGAGACACACTGGAGCACGGCGCTCCAGAGCAGAGCAGACTTCGGTCGGATGAACAGATTGAAAGTTTTTCGAGAGTTTTTTTTTTTTAAAAAGTATTGCATGAATATTCAAGCAAATGTCAAAAACTAATCTCATGCTAAAGTATTCTATTTTGGAAATGAGACTGACACCACTTGAAAAAAGCAAGTGACAGCTGCTCTGCTGGGGTGATTGACAGCCCAAAATTGAACGCTGCTTTCCGAAAGAGTGATGAGGAAATTACGTCCTTGGCTGACAAGAAAACAAAACTTTGACATAGTTTAAGGGTTTTAAGATCTTAAATAATGAGATTCAGGATGCAAATTTCAAATCGTCAGTATTCATCATTTAAACCACCACCATTACACAGACAGGACAGACAAATGGAAGTGTTTAGTAATGCAGTGCAGCATCAAATGTTGCTTTACACTTTGCAGCCTGCCAATAAATATTTACAAAAGTTCAAATTATTGAACATCACCACAGTCACCGAGAAAAGATTTGGATGAAAAGAAAGTGCTCAATTTAATGAAACAACCTCACCTCAAAATCAGTTTAGTAGCTGTTGTCTGAAGCTTTTGATCATTTCACATTTATTTCAGAACAGGTGTTCAGCTGGGTTGAGATCAGGTGGTGAAGGCCACAGCACATGATTCACACCTTTGTCATACTCATTTAACCATTCACTGACCCCTCTTACCCTGTGCGGAGCCATCTGTGTTTGTTGTCACTCTTCTCACTTATTCAAGTGTTTCCTTTTAAAGACACTGATTTACATTTTTGGAATTAGGCTGATTCACTTTCCTTCTGGGAGTTAGATGAGAAGATTGATGCCACTCTCACAGCTGTCAGTTGATTATGAAGCTACAGCCAGGAGACAGTTAGCTTAGCTTAGCATAAAGACAGGGAACGGGGAAACATTTAGCTTTGATCTCTCTGACAGTGATGAAATACGCCTACCAGCATCTCTAAAGCTCACTAATGAACATGTTATATTTGGTAAGCGTAAGTGTAAAAACATCAAGTTACTGTGACTTCTTTGAGTTTTGTTGTCTAGGCAACCAGGGGAGACTTCAGGAAATTAAAGTACCAACTTGATATTTTCACACTTTAGTTTTTGTAAAGATCAAGCTAAAGAGATATGTGTTGATTTTTCCCACTGTTTCTAGGCTTTATGCTAAGCTAAGCTAACTGGCTGCAGATGGTAGCTTCATATTTAATGTCCAGATATAAGGCTGTGTGTGGTTTTGCACACTAATGCACTGCCTATATGTACTCAATCTGTATGTACCGTGTACTAACAACTAAATGAACAATTAAGTATGCCATTACCAACAGACTGTTCACACTCAGGCAACATGACTGTATCACTTGACCATCCTAAAACGTCACAGTAAATTTTCGAACTACAACTAGAAAGCCTTTATTGTCATTGCATAGGAATACAAGGAAATTAGTTCTGACACTTAAGTGATTCAGTCTAACAAAGAACATACAAACACAAGACACATGACATTCAGTGAGTGATAAAATGCAATAAATAAATAAATAAATGAATAAATGTAAAAGTATTTAAAGTGCAGCAAAGTGCCTAGTGGATGGTAGACTGGCAGTAATAAACATTATTTAATGTTTGTTTTATTTAGTGTGCTGATGGCTGCCGGAAAGAAACTGTCTCTGGAAAGAAACTGTCTCCTAACGTTGTGGAGCAGTAAAGGAATGTAACGTAAGCTGAAGGTCACACAGAATTTTTTTTTTTTTTTCCGACAGCAGTTTACAAAGCAAAACATAAATTACAATAAACAAAGTAGTTTCTCCCACTGTTCATTTTTTTTTCACAATTTAACAACATTTTGGGAGAGATTAAGTGTCAGGGAGACTTGAAGAGGGATTAAAGAAAAAAATGAATTGGAATAGCAGTCAGTGAGGTTTGTTGGACTACATATCATAGGGTCTTTTGTGCGATACCTCTACAAAATCAGGTCGTAAGGGTCTTACGCATTTCACCCACTTCACCCAGAATTTAATTGATGCTACATTCGGAAAATCTAACTACATCAGGCATTTCTCGTGTACAAAAACTCCACGTACTATGCAGTGTGATCGTATTACATACTCGATTTTACGTTATACTTCAAACGCAGCCCTAAAAGTAAGGTCAGTATTCTCACCTAACGCTAGGCAAGAAAGTGAATAAGTGTTTTTCCCAAAATGACAAACCAATTGCTAATTAATATAAATACCACAAATATTAAACAGTTTGGCCACTGCATCACTCAAGATGAATTAGGCATCTACTGATTATTTCATTATAGATGACGTGCAGATACAGAGGAGTTATGTAGGAGAGAGATGGGGTTATCCCTATGTTCCTAAGGTCCCATGTTCCTCACATCTGTATTTCTTTAATATAACACTTAAGACATTTTACATCTGTCTTCCTAGAGGATTAAAAATATATGTCTCTTGGTTTACACATTGTCACAGATTGGTAAGGGCTATTGTCATAGCTCAAACTGCAAAAGTGCGAAGATGGACGTCTCAACTGCAGTTTGAATTGTTAAAATCTGTTCAGCCACTGTAGAGATTTCAGTGTCTACATCCAAGAAAACTGTCCTAGAAGGCCTGTGTTTCAAGGAGTGTAACATCAGTAGGCTATAAGCTCTGGATGGATTATTTCAACATATTGACCCAGGGGAGCGTATTGAAAAGAAAAAAATTGATTAGACCATAAATCCCTTTTTAATGTGACATATTAAGAGGATATTGAGCTGCGGAACATAGGACCCTGGGAGCATAGATCCGCTCTGTGGGAGAGAGGCTGGTCTGAAGAGGCTAGAGGTTAGTTTTGATCTGCTTAAGTGGACAGTGTTGGTCTAACAGACTAATGCTCTCTTCTATCCTCTGCGGTGTGAACACTCGGCCTCTCTCTCCCACTCTCTGTCTAGGTCCCTCTCGCTCTCCGCACTGACAGCTCCTCTGAGGGTTATTAAGTGTATCTTATCATCGCAACCCCATTATTCCTGCTCCCCTTTGCCCTCTTCAGCACCAGCGGTCAGATCGTACAGGTCAGATTTATTCCTCGTGACGGTGAAGCCGTAGACCATCTTAATGGCTGATGGCTTCGCTGCGTATAACAGCTGCCATAACTCAAGGTTCGGACTTTACATAGTAATCTACAGTGTGTGATAAGTCCAGGTTCTTTCTGAGGTGACAGCACTAATTTATTGAAATTTTAAATGAGCAGAAGCCAATTTGACTTCAAGTGACAGTATAATACTTAATGCTACACATTTAGCTAGAATGATAAAAGTGGAATAGAGACATAACAGCAGCAAATTAACTACAGTGCTGTACATATACAATATAAAATAATTACCTAAAGTTAGCTAATATTAGTCACCTCAAGCTAAATGAAGGCTGTAGCAGCAAAAAAAACAAAAACAAAACCCTGAGTGACTTTGTGGCCTGTGAATTAAAATTTACATTTGTAAGAGGAAGAATGTTACTCCACTTTAAAAAATGTGTTACATAAGTTTTAAGTGTCAGACAGAAAATAAGGATGCCCTTTAAAATTTGTGTTTATACCTGACACCAGCAGCAGGGATGTAAGGGACTGAGCTGCAGTTTGCCTGCCCTTCTTTTAATGGAATTGAGGATAGTTCAACATTTTGGGAAATACACTTACTTGCTTTCTTATTGAGAATTAGATGGAAAGATTGGCAGTCATTCATATCTGTTTTGTCATATAAATCTGCTACCAGTAGACACTTAGCTTAGAATAAAACTAAGGGAGACACAAAAATGTGTTTCCAAATTTACATAAACCAATAAAATATATAAATGAAAGGGCACTCCTCTGCCAAGGCCAATAGTCCAATCTTCTAGGGTATGGACATCTGCAAGCTCATCTACTGCGTATCTAGATATATTTCCTTATATCTTTGGTGGACTTTATTGCAGACAATTAATATTTGGATGTGGGTAAGAGTACTTTGAGTTGTATGATATGCATATATTTTAGTTTCTATACCTTAGTCGGCAGTTTTACAATTGTACCGGTTCTCCCATGACACCACTGTTAGCAAGAGCTCAGTACAGCTGCTTCCTGTATGAAGCCTGAGCAGCTACATGTGTTTTGACCTTTACTATCACCTACTGGATTTCAAGATGTATGGCATTTATTCTGACAAGGCCAAATGTCTTACCTTGCACTGTTAATGAAAGTGAAAAATAATTAGTGTATCTGCCCTGTGATTTGGATTCGCTATAGAATTTAATGGGTTCTTCTTTGGCCCATGCCACGCTCAATCTGGCCAGTAGTTTTTCAGTAATCCTGCTGACAGACAGACAAACAAACAAACAAACAAACCGTTTACCTTCTTTGTGGAAGCTGTTTGATAGAAGAACTTTAACTTTATTAAATTAAATAAAAAGTGCAGCATTTTCAGAAATACACTGTCTTAGAGTTAGATGAAAAGATAGATACCATTCTGTATGTTGTCTATATGCTAAATATAAAGCTAGCACACCTACACACAGCATACACATAATCCCATTAAAACCAAAAGTTGGCATATTTGCACTTCAGTTTTTGCACAGGTCAAACAAACAAGCTATAATGTGCTAATTAGTGATCTGTACAGGTGCTGATAAAGGGCATGTCATTACCTTTAGACAGAGACAGCATAGCTGCTTTCAGGTTTTGTGCTAAACTAAGCTAAGAAGCTGCTGGCTGTGTCCTTATATGAACAGAACAGATGGTGAGTGGTAACAATGTTCTCATCTAACTCTAAGCAAATAAATGTACTAACCAAAATGTCCAACCGTTGCTTTAAATCTGTATTCTAATATCGACTGTGGCCCAGAAGCTGTCAGGGGCCCATGTAGGAAGGTGATTTTTTTGTCGCTTGGAGAAATCAGGCCGTGATGGTTTGAATCCAGGACAGGCTGTTAGATTAGCGTTGATAAATTTGGCGCCCCAGCTGCTGTCCATGGTGCTGATCAGATGCTGCTTTGCAGGATGGGAGGGACACACTTCAGTTCAATAATAAGGGCGGCTGTTTTGACATGCACCATTCAGCAGCGGCTGATTTTGGCCTTACTTTGCCAGGAAGAGGGCAAATAGCAGTTCACAGACAGCAGCATGTTGCATCCCGAAATCAGCCACTGCAAAACCGGTGGAGGACACGAGAGAGGCGTCTGATCCTGTACTGCCAGATCAGTATATGTTCTGTTGCTGCCATCAGGGCCGGGACAATATGAGGTGGGGAGCTGGGTGTTACTCTTAAGCCTACTCTGTGCCAACTTTGAAGGGCGTGGAGGCAAGTTCTGCCTGACATTGCTAAGCGACCATACCCAGCACTTTATCTTTGCCTGCTTACCAGAAATCTAGAGTTTGGAGCTGATCTTGCTCCAGGTGTTGTTTTTTAGGAGTGTATTAGGCCTACATTGTGGGACAGATGTAACGCTCTGGGTGTCGTTGTGTCCTGAAAAATAGGCAGCTAGGAGCACTTGCATGCCACGACGGCATTGCTCTTGCTTCTCTCGTGTCTACATTGACAACAATGGATTTGAGGCCACGAATGTGTACAGGCTCTTGCAGGTTAGTCCAAGCGCTGTCACTGGCCAATATGAATTTGGTTTCTACCTACTTGGGCAGCTTCCTAAGTAGAGCCTATGTTCCAGGGCTCTTCAGGGACCCCATTTAACCCGGGGTTGTGAGTGCCTGTGTGTATGTGTGTGCACAAGTATGCGCTTGTGTTTGGGGCAATGAAACAGCCCAAGAAGAAATATTTGCACTGGGGCCAATCACAATTATGTTATGCTGCTGATTCTCACCAAACATAAACCTTTTAAATGTAAAATTACAGTGACCTTCCGAATGAGGAGTATCAAACTGTGAGGGAGGCTCAGCGGAAATTAAACACATAAATTAATGTTTTCTTTCTGATTTCTGTTGCTTGTTTGCCTGCGATGATCCCAAACTGGAGGTCACAGATTACACATCTTTTTTTTTTTATGCCACTACATTAATGGAAAAGCTTTTGTGGAAAGCTGTTAGTGCTATATTGCTTTCTATATTTTCTCAGTGTAGTCTCCTTTTTTTTGTAGAAGCTCCATTCATGCATCCCTGAGTTGAGGCTTTTTAGGCTGCCTCTTGAGAGTCATGGATGGACCTGTAAGTACATCTTAGCCACTCGTTATATGTGTATAAGTGGCCAGTGCTTATGGACAGACACACACACACGCGCACACACACAGTCATACATGGAAACAAAGAACACAGAGCGGTACACTGCAGGCTAGCAGATTTGCAGAGGTGGTTCCTTTGTTGTGTCTAATCACTACCTGTCCATTCGAGCTCCACTCGTAAACAATATGTTGTGATGGTGGGCGGTGTGTCGTCTTTGTGTGTGTGTGTGTGCATATGTGTGTGCACGCATGTGTGTTTGTGTCTGTTCTATTTTTAATGAGCTGAACCCGTTTGAAAGCTGCTTGCGCTTCTTCGTCCCATCTCCTCTTTGTTGTGGCTGAAAAGATGGCAAACACTGGCCTTGTTGTTGTGTATGCCACAACATTTAGTAACCTATTTTATTAAGAAAATTGTTCAACCAAAAAAGGCGGACGCCAAAATTGTGAGGAGGGCTGAATGAAACGGAGTGGACAGAATTGGGATTTTCTTTGCCCTCCACTTTATGGAAAAATTGAAACGCTAAAGCAATTCAGACTCACTGGTTTGGAACGCGCAGTAATCACCAGGAAACTTCAAACTTTTGAGTGTCAAATGGAGTGAGAGGCTTCAGCTAAAGTTTCAGAGCGTGTGGATTCTGGGTCGGAGGAAGATGTCTCGGGAGCTTTGCTAGGACAGCTCTCGGTAGGATTTACTGGAGCCGTAACATGATTTTCTTGTCTGGAGGCAGATGCTGTTTTTTTGTAGAACAGCATGTGCTTGTGTGCACGTGTTAAATTTGCTTAGGGTCCGTGTGTGTGTGTGTGTGTGTGTGTGTGTGTGTGTGTGTGTGTGTGTGTGTATGTACGTGCTCCTATGGCTTGGGGGTTTTCTTGCCTCTACTCCAAACTTGTATTTATTTCAACGTGAATAATTTATGAAAACACTTTCGAGAGACAAGGTTTAGTGACAGCATTTTTTATTATTTTGTATATATGTTATTAATGTTGGCATATAGAAAGCCAAACTCAAGGTTTGGGTTTTCATTAACTGGAGATTTTATACTGAGAATTACATTAATTTCACTATAGCATATTTATAGTGTTCAGTATCTTTGTTTTTACTCTTTAGGAATTTATCTGTATATTTTGAATATTGAAAAATGTTTAAAGATGTTATTTCGCAAGTCATCTTTAAATTGAAATTATTACAGTAACATTTGCAACAAAACCAATTCGTCAACATTTTTATTAATTTTAATGAAAACATTTAACCATTGACTTTGGTTCTAAAACTTTGGGATGAATGATCAAGAAAAAAATATTGTGCAAAACAAAGTTGAATCAATATAATTTATGTAGAGAAAACGAAAAAGCACTGATGATATCATGTTCACTTTTATTTCACCAAAATTCAAAATGGATCTTTTATCCTTTATCAGCTGCTTCCCCGGTTATTGTTAAGCATTGACATGGGCATGACCAAAAAAAGTTGAGAGCCCAGCCCATTCTCTTTCCCAGAGTGTCAAATTCCAATGCTTTGTCTCGCCCCTCAGCATGTCATATTGATGCTAAAGGCACCTTTTAGCGGCTTTATGAGACGCAGTATAAACCCATTCATGGCAGTAGCTGATGCTGAGATCAACTGGCTAACTTCACTAGCTGTAGTATAAAGAGACGGCCTGCATAGGATGGGTGGGAGCAAAGTTGGGGCATCAACAAAACCAGACTTTCAGTTGATGTTGGTTTAACATAATGGTACATCACTAGCATACCTACGGCCCATATGAAACCAAAAGTCAGTAACGTTCCCCACACATTCATTAATTCATGGCAGGCTGCCACAATTAAAACATCTGCCGCCACGTTTAAAATTTCTATTTTTGGAGCTGAACTAAATATATAGATATGTTTATATAAATATACATATATATAAATATAAATATACTCATGCTCGTATATATATATATATATATATATATATATATATATATATATATATATATACATGTATATATATATATATATATATATGTGTATATATATATATATATATATACATAAGTTATTATTGCTCCACAGACAAAGGGCACAGATGGAGCAGAAAGTGAAACTTAACCTTCAATACGATGAATGCAAAGTTTGCTTTTAGTCACCAACAGCTGCTCCCCTCATCCGTTGATCTGATCAGCTGTGATTACATCATCTGATCAGTTATCCGCCTTGTGACTCAAATCTGCAAACTGCTGCAGAAGGAAACAAAAGAAGAGTTTGGCCTGCGCTGCGTTCTTGGACCTACAAAAACCTCCAGCTTTAGAAAGTGGTCACAGACAGTTGCAAAGACACACAGGCAAGAAAAAACAAAACACAAAACAAAAAAAGTCACCCCCCATCTTCACGAACTACCACCACACATAGATTGTGTTTCTGTGGGAAACACTGACTCACACGACCTATTTACATCACATTATGTAACAAACTTACTTATTTTAACCCAAAATGTTATCTTTATTTTAAACTTTACCAAGTAGTTTATTTGCCTAAACCTAACTGTTTCACAGCATTAACCAGGTGTTACAGTGTGTTTCAGTTGCATGTTACGCCAAAGGGTACCCTATGCATCGTTATGAGACGCCAAGGGACGTGACTAATGCTGCGTTGGTTTTGTACTCGGAGGTCGGAAGTCGGAAGTGGGAATGACATCACCTCTGAGTTGACAACAGTTTTTGCATTCTAGTTGACGACGGTGGACAAGTCGGAAAAAAACATGGATGCCCGCAAGAAAGCCTTTGTTGCCGTTGCACTTTTGGAGTATAGACAGCATCAAAACCACCGTGCACTCCAACTGATGAAAGCCGCAGATGAGGCTGACCTAATGTAAAGCAAATAAGATAAAATTGTTATAAACAGTATTTTAGCAGAGTGTTTACTCACTATGTATGTGACTGGCAGCCATCTTGAATCGTAAGTCGGGGTTGATGCAGTTGCTTCGAGTTTCCGAACTGGAAATCCGATCTCAGGATGCGTTCGAGTTTAAACTCCCAACTGGGAACTGGGAATTTCCGACCTCCGAGTATAAAACGAATGCACCAAAAGCATTGATATTGACGACCTGTGAATGGGAAAGGGATGTGCCAATGTGCCAATCAGTGAGCTTCAGAGATGCTACCTTTGCTAGACTATCTGTGTCAAAACAATGCTGAACCATTCCTTTAAAACCCATTCTTGTATTCTCAACATGGCCATCTTGGATCTTACTCCCTCTTCTCACTGGTACCTGTAGCAAAACCCCCGTGGATTTTTGAAGTGTTTTTGGCAGTGCCATTTTCAGTCTGGATTACACCTGCTCTGGTGCATGTTTGGACTCTATGTGTTCTCTGTATTGACTTTTTTTTGGGTTTCAGGAGGAGAACAGAACTGTGTGTATTTTTGTGCTTGTATTTGCAGCTCGGTTAGCCTCCGTCACCTCTTCCGCTCATCCCAAAATCCTCTCGGGATGGTTGTCGTGATTACACACTCCCCCTGTGCCGAGTGCCATCAGCAGCACATGAAATCCGTTGAGCGGGTCATTATCCCCTGCTGCTGCTAATGATGTTGGTAGTTGGTGTGTAACTACTTAGTTGTCTGCTCCCGAGTTAATCAATGCCGGACGGAGAAAGAAGCAGAGACATAAACCCACACACACTCACAGTACAGTACCCTAATTTGAGAGTTGTTTTTTTTTTTCTATGAGGCAGTTGAGTCATGCTGTCATTTGGCTGAGTGACTGCTGCAGGTTAGCTACCTTAGTTAATCTGAAGGCACACGGGGCAGAGAGAGCATCTTCTTCACCCTCTTCCTCTGCTGCTGCTGGATGAGTCAGCCGCTCGGGTTCCCTCTACTCTAATGCTGAGGTCTGGGGCTCTTATAAGGGCTTTTCCTCAGAGTCTATCTATCTGCAAGGTAGATGTGATCAGCAAGGCAGAAAGGGAGAAACAGATAGACAGAGCAGGCGGGAGAGAGGAGAGGAAGGAGAAAGAGAAATTATGATTTTCAGTGGAGACTTTACACCCACTCTGTTTGCTTTTCCTCTCTAATTTAGTGATGCTTCTCCCTCTTTCCTGTCTTTGACTAAATTGCAACTACTCTGGCTGGCATCCCCCCCCTCCAAAACGCTTCCTGCTTTTCCCTCTTACCCATTCCCCAACTTTAATGTCCTCCTCCTCCTCTACCACCTCCCCTTCCTCTTCTTTTCAATGCTCTGAGTTCCTCTCAAATGTCAGCGTGGCACGAGTGGGTGGCAGGCAGCGCCATCTGAGCGAGCCCCGTCTATGGTTTTGCTGCAGTGTGAGGATCGCGCTTAAGGAAGAAGAAGAAGCGAGTGAATGAGCGAGGGAGTGAGAGTTGTTTGTGTGTTGGCGGTTTGACGGCGGACACCTGACGATGTGGCCTGAGATTTGTTGCTAGCATCTGTCCTTTTTCTTTTTCACTGTTATGATAGAGACTGTTGGTTTTATTTCATTCCCTGAAATAAGGGATTGAATGGGCCCAGCTGATGCCGCAGCACACAAACACACACATACACAATAGCAGGTACACACTCGTGCACAAGCGCCGAGACATATAGATGTATGCGCACAAGTATGCGTCTACCATGTGCACAAAATGACAGCCTCATACATGCACAGCAACATACTCACACCCACCACTTCTAACACACACACACATGCACACACACACATATCCAGAGCCGGTGTGCTATGACTCAGAGGGGAGCAGCTGGAGTGAAGGCTCCAGTGGCGGTGGTGAGCTGTCACCATCTGGAGGAGTACATGTCTCCCTGCCTCCTCAGCCAGCAGCATAAATCACCGACATACAACTGGATGTCAGTGGATCAACATGTTGCTGTATGTATCTCATCAGGTTTTCACTGTATGGACAGTATCTGTGGGTACAACATCCGAAACGTGGCGCTTTCCTCGGCTGCAGTCTCATGCACAGCCTGTCATTGTTTTCTTTCCGAGTGGACAGTCCGGCGCTCGGATCAGAGCAGCTTTGATCAAGCTTTGACGGGCCGTCTCATCTAATAACCCGCACTATTTGTCTGCAGGCTGACAGCTGCACCTGTGCTGCAGACGCCATCCAGACACGTGGGATTGAGGGGACACTAGAAATGTTTGGAAAAGAAGCTTTGGTGCATTGGCCCTGTCAAACTCTTTTCATTCAAGACTGGACAGATGTGTCAGTTCATGTCATTTGGGTTTGGACATATAGGAGGTGAAGTCTGGAAATGGGATGTTTGTTTTACTGATAGGTCTGATATCTGCTGTCACAAAGGTGTTGCATCAGCCACCAGTGATGTGAAACAGGGTTGCGTCCAGCAAGAGCATAAACGCAGAACTTAAACCTACAAATACATTTTCTTTTAGGGGCCCTTAAAACATTTCCTCAGTGAGTGTTTGACTATGTTTTCTATTTTGATTCAACTTTAAAGCAGAATTTGTCCTGCTAAATTTAGACCAGTTTGAGTTGTTTCACATGAGAGATTTCTGTTGTCACATTTTTCCCTGTGCTCTTTTCACTGGTTTAATGTGTGCATGACGCAGATGGAAAAAGGTGACATCACATATTTTTTTACAAGTCAGTCAGAAATGTTTTAAATCAATATGTAATGTCTGGTGTGGTGTGGGTTTGTTTATTTAAGTTATATGGTCAGACGACTGTCAAAATTTAATAGATAATACCTACTGATGTTTCTATTCGAACTTTTAACTTTGATTGTTTCCTATTTATTCAGGAAAATTCTGTTATAGAGAAATACATCTGATTTGAAAACAATTTTTTAAGCATTTTAATTCAAGTCCTTGAATATGAAATACATGAGGTGGGGAAACCCAGATTTAAAGAGGACCTGTTATGCTTTTCCTTATCTTCTGTCATATATATAATATTAGAGTGTCAGATGTTCATATTAAACGTGGGCAAAGTTTTAAATAATGACGTTGGCCAAATTGTCTGGTGGGAGATATGCCAAATAAATTGATATATTCATTAACTACATATTAAATAGCCTACTAATCTATAAGATACGTTGCCAAGACAATTTAAATATAAACTGATGTACGCAGACCAGATTTGGGGATATTTATTACCTCTTACGCAGCCATACAGAGTGCGTCCCTGCTTCTTCAGAGCATACGCCACATCCTCAGAGGTCACGGTCTTCCTCTTTGCGTTCTTGGTGCAGTTAGGTAATGGCATCATGGATCACGCTCTCCAGGATTTGCCACTCCACTGCGAGCCACACAGTGGGTAGTGGGCTTGATGATTTAAGGTGACGCTTGGCACATTGAGTCATTTTCCTGCTTTGCTTCTTTCACTAAACCTGTGATTAGTCATGCTGTTTAATCGGCCGTTTCGTCATTTAGCTTTTTTTTCAAGTTATTTAATTTGAAGTGTTGTATTGCTGTTGAAATGTCGGCTATTATGGTTATTTAAAACGTCTGTCTGGTAGTTGTTCTATATGGCTGGAACTCTGGAATATTAAAGGCCATCCTGGCTGTCAAAAAAACACTCTAGCGTAAACCCTGTCGTGAGGGTCATGTATGTAAAAGTAATCCCTGTGAGCACAAACTTCAGGTCTCCTACTGTTCTGCATACTCTGTTTCCAAATGATTTCCTACTTTCGAGACAAGCCGATGTCATCTCATTTCCTTATGGGGTCTTCTGCTCCTGGAACACTACTGCAAAAGTTTGCAATATGTGGCTAACACTGCTACATGAAGCTAAATGCTAACATCAGGGAATCATGTAATCTTGGATGCTGATTTTATTAATTTCTCCCCAATTTTGGATCATCTTACTGCGGAAGCGTGAACCTGATAATGAGCCTAATAGGTCCTCTTTAAGGGAAAACTACAAATGAGCTGTAATATTTCAGTGAACCAACTTAAATTCCACAAAGGTGCAGGGTGTGGAATATATCTAACCTCTCCCTCGGCAGATTTGTCCTCACATGATTGTTGAACTTTGCTGCAAAACAGAAAGAAGGCGGTGCTCTTTAAGTCTGAAGGGCTGAAACCAAAGCTTGACATTTACCACTGATGTCTTAGAAACTTTCATTTTCACTTCCCCCTGTATCTGTGCAGGAAACAGCACAGTGTGACACATAGAGAACGCTCAAATTAGTCCAGAAGCTACAACACCAAGGGTGGATATTAACCTTTTAAGCGCTTCAAAATGGTCTGTTACTCAGAAATTAGTGCAGAGTTTAATGCTGTTTCAGCTTTTCTTTCCCTGCCAAGGACAGAACTGTGGGGAATTTTACCATTAAAATGACTATCACTGCACAATATCGACTTTGTCCTTCAGACGGGATTCCTGGTTGAAGCGTCATCACTAATAGTTGCAAATCTGTGTGTTTCCTTTGTTTGGCAGGGTCAACACAGGTAGAGCACTCAGTATCTCTGCAGGCCACACTTAGCTGCTGGTCTCCTTTGGGGAAACTAACACACATGATGGCTCCCTGTGGTCGACACCTATAAACACATGAGAGGGAAGCAACACAGGCAAACCATGAAAAAGATATACATTGGCAAAACCGCCTTAAAAGTCCCCCGAAATGGCGGCAAACATCCGAAAAAGAGGTAAGAGAGTAACTCTCAGACGCCATCTTTCCATCCGTCCTCGTTTATTTCATGTTTGTCCGTTCATACGCCCACACAGTGTCTCCTCTCGCCACCCAGTGGTGCTAAAGCAGCCTCATCCCGCCTCTCTGAGCCCAGAAGTCATGCTGCCTCGTCATCTCATCTCACCGCAATGAAAGCACTCATTATGTCTGACTCAGCTCCTGTTCACAGAGGAGGTCACTAATGGGGGATTTTTCATCCCTGGAGCTACTTCACGTAAACTCATCCTCTATCAAACAACAAACACCTGTATTCCCCTGCTAATGCCTGCCAATCAAAGAGAAGCTGGAGGTGGGGGCTGCTGGGTGATGCTGCACCGAAATGCCCTCCAGTCAGTTGAGGTATTCATTGAATCACTCCGTAGGCAGGTATTCTTTTACTCACTGGTTGTAGATGCAGCAGCTTTGCACTTCAATCATGGCTATCACCTGAAGAATTAACAGTATTACAGATTCAGTGTGAAATTGTCATGTCTAATTTGCTTCCTTATTGAGCGTTTAGCCTGTTATACTGTAGCTCTGTGTTTAGTGGTGACTGAGTGGAGTTTTATTTGTGCAAACATTTCTTGGTGCAGAGCTGAGCTGGAGGCAGAAATACTTTTTTGGATTTGAGTGGAAGTTAAAGGACATAGAGTACCACATTTTTCAGAAGTACAAATTAGCTAACTAGCAACCCTAATAACTGTGGTCAAAATCAGCGATGTACCTGTGGTGTGTGTTTGGATGGTAATGCAGTTACTCTGTGTTAAAACAAAGGAAAGAAATCTTCGAACTGACAAAACAAAACAATTCAAATCAGCAAAGTGATTCTTAAAGTGGAAGTAGACAAGTATTTTACTTTAACTCATCATTCAGAAGTAAATGTTGTTGCACAATGGTAACAGGTACCACAAAGGCTGGTTATCAACCTGCTCTGTTAACCACTGGCTTTCTGCTTCTGTGCACGTTCCCATAAAACCTGTCAAATGACGCATTCAGCGCGTCATTTGACTCTTGAAATTAATTGATTGTGTGCTGCCTACCTCCACCTATGACCAGGATTAAAAGATATTCCAGTAAAAAGCAACACTGATGCTTCAATCAAGGCAAGAAAGGAGTGCTTGCGTTAATAGCGCTAATGGTGTGAACTCATAGGTGAATATATTTATTTTATTACTCTGTTAATTTCTAATGTGATGGCTGCACATAATACAGCTCTGACACATTAAACGTAATGCAGCAGATTTAAACATTACATTTAAGACCCGCACTTAATGTCCCATAATGAAGGAGACGTAGAAATCACTTTAGTTTCAGGGCAAATCAAAGTGAAATGAATTTTACTGATTGAATAGGCTGTTATTTGTGGTCAATACCAACAGACTAATCAATCTTCTAATCAATGTTCCATCAGCTGTAGTATACCAGCAGTGGAAAAACTCACTTCTGCAAGTCAGGACTAAGCATGAAACCTAATCCAAAGTGTACAGTATCGTAGTTTGAAGGAATTATATCACATTTCATATGCATATAAATGTCATCCTGATTAATAATAAAGTGAACTGTGTGCTACCTGTTGTTTTATACAAGGCTTCTTTTATGGCCAGCGTGGGCAGATGGACCAGAGAACACAAACATAGTCAGAAGTTCAGCCTTGCAGATAAAATAAAACAATATTCTTAATCAAATTCTCTGCATCGCTGATATACTGTAGGTTCCCAAAGTGAGGTGATGCATACCATACGCGCTACTCTAATTGCACGGCTTTGTTCGAGGGCATGTATGGAACATGACGGAAAAAGAAATATAATGATTGTCACTCTATTTTTATGGTTACAGCTCAACAAGTTGGATTAAGTGCATTAATAACTTAGGCCTCAGCTGACATTCTGTATCGCTCATATACTGACAATTAACTATATCATGGTGCAACTCAAAGGAACAATGAAAGGCACTCTTTAAGCCAAATTTTGAACATCAACAGCCAACAATTCAACAATTTCTACAATCAGGCTTCCACCTCACCATCTGCAACGCCAATTTCCCATCTCCAAATTGTTTGTAAGCATGCGACAAAGTTTCTCCCACCAAGTTCATTTTCATACATCACAACTTTTGTGTAGGAAGTGGCGTACGCCTCTTTCAGGCCTCGTTTGATGTGAACGCAATGTTTATACATGTAAATGAGATCCCAGGTTAGGTCTGCAACATAAGTTGCCATGGCGATGTAGCCAGGTTGAAAGAGAGCCCAGAAAACTCTGGCTTTAGACTGAACATACCTCGCTAAGCCGCTAATCTTGCTTCCACTACCTCTTTAATTTCTACCAGCAGTTATCATACTGTCCAAAACCTCTCCTACCAACAGTTAACTATAGTATATCTTAAACATGAAAGCAATCTTTAACTAACTTTAACCAAGATATACAGTACAGACCAAAAGTTTGGACACACCTTCTCATTCAATGCGTTTTCTTTATTTTCATGACTATTTACATTGTAGATTCTCACTGAAGGCATCAAAACTATGAATGAACACATGTGGAGTTATGTACTTAACAAAAAAAGGTGAAATAACTGAAAACATGTTTTATATTCTAGTTTCTTCAAAATAGCCACCCTTTGCTCTGATTACTGCTTTGCACACTCTTGGCATTCTCTCGATGAGCTTCAAGAGGTAGTCACCTGAAATGGCATGTCGCTGCAGGATGCTGTGGTAGCCATGCTGGTTCAGTGTGCCTTCAATTTTGAATAAATCCCCAACAGTGTCACCAGCAAAACACCCCCACACCATCACACCTCCTCCTCCATGCTTCACAGTGGGAACCAGGCATGTGGAATCCATCCGTTCACCTTTTCTGCGTCTCACAAAGACACGGCGGTTGGAACCAAAGATCTCAAATTTGGACTCATCAGACCAAAGCACAGATTTCCACTGGTCTAATGTCCATTCCTTGTGTTTCTTGGCCCAAACAAATCTCTTCTGCTTGTTGCCTCTCCTTAGCAGTGGTTTCCTAGCAGCTATTTGACCATGAAGGCCTGATTGGCGCAGTCTCCTCTTAACAGTTGTTCTAGAGATGGGTCTGCTGCTAGAACTCTGTGTGGCATTCATCTGGTCTCTGATCTGAGCTGCTGTTAACTTGCCATTTCTGAGGCTGGTGACTCGGATGAACTTATCCTCAGAAGCAGAGGTGACTCTTGGTCTTCCTTTCCTGGTCGGTCCTCATGTGTGCCAGTTTCGTTGTAGCGCTTGATGTTTTTTGCGACTCCACTTGGGGACACATTTAAAGTTTTTGCAATTTTCCGGACTGACTGACCTTCATTTCTTAAAGTAATGATGGCCACTCGTTTTTCTTTAGTTAGCTGATTGGTTCTTGCCATAATATGAATTTTAACAGTTGTCCAATAGGGCTGTCGGCTGTGTATTAATCTGACTTCTGCACAACACAACTGATGGTCCCAACCCCATTGATAAAGCAAGAAATTCCACTAATTAACCCTGATAAGGCACACCTGTGAAGTGGAAACCATTTCAGGTGACTGCCTCTTGAAGCTCATGGAGAGAATGCCAAGAGTGTGCAAAGCAGTAATCAGAGCAAAGGGTGGCTATTTTGAAGAAACTAGAATATAAAACATGTTTTCAGTTATTTCACCTTTTTTTGTTAAGTACATAACTCCACATGTGTTCATTCATAGTTCTGATGCCTTCAGTGAGAATCTACAATGTAAATAGTCATGAAAATAAAGAAAACGCATTGAATGAGAAGGTGTGTCCAAACTTTTGGCCTGTACTGTAAATAAATAAATAAATACCAGTATCAGATCACAAAACACAAACAACAAAAGAAATGGCATAATTTGTCATTTAGTTATAAGCACTCTGAGCCAAGACTCAAGATTCAAGATAACCTTTATTGTCCCAGTGTGGGAAATTTGTTTTGAGCTTTCCACCCCCATGCTGCAGCCATAAAAACAACATTCCACATCCAAAAAACACACATACAAAGGTACATACATCCAAAAGTTGGTAATAAGTAAAAGAAAACATAGCAAGCATCTAAAACCACCTCGGCAAGCAGACAAAGCAAACACATCAACAATACTGATAAAAACAAAGGCAGTCCCTTTTCCCCTCACCTTGTTTCCCCATCTACCACTGTTTATAAATTTCTGTGACACAGAAAAATGAATTTTTAAATCTCTGTAACCTGCTTTGAGGGACTCAAGGAGCAGTAACTGATACTCGTAGTATAGAAAATGTTACAGGTCGTTAACCATCCTATTGGCTTGCCTCAGTGCAGCCTGTTTGTGAGTAGACGACAAGAATGTGTACTGATTGACTCGCCAGAAACATTTGCTTTCAATATGCTCACTGAAATTTAAATCAACCAGTGAGATTTCTGCCTCGTCAGCAGCTCTGTGTCTTTATTATTTGTCTAAACTTATCATTCAGGTGTTGGACACCTAAAGGTACCCGGCCCACATTGGCTTACATGCCACTACTTAGATCACCTAGTGAGGCAGGAGAAAACAAAAGCAAGACAATACTGTTTGGAACGTCTGTGAATCAATTCATATCAGTAATACCTTATTTGTATTATTTGTGCGACTGTCTGCAATTAATATACTAGCTCAAGTGGTTTGTAAGACAAAAGGTTTGACTAAAACTTCAACAGAGTTACAGAGGAATGACTAGATGGGTGATATTTATTCTCTTAGCGAATGTACTTGTTATCATGCATATTAATGAGCTGGAAACTGGATGACACCTCCACTTAGTGACCTGAAAACACTGAAAAGAACCTGCCCCTGATTTCTTTCAGTCTGTCTCAGCCCCTACCTTCTGAATCTATGATCTTGTTAAAAGAGAGACAAAGAGAGGAAGCGAAAAGAGCGACGTGACCACATCTCCATCCACTCTGTGCTATCTGTTATCCGGCTGCAGATAGAGTCATTACCCTCCTTCCTCCATCTGTCCATCAATACAGGGTCCATTAAGCCCAGCCGTGCACACTCAGATCCATCACAGCAACAGACATTTCCTCTTTTCCCACTCACACTTGCCCTTTTATTAGATTGAAGCCCAGGTAATGCACATACTCTGAAAATAGTCATCATTGTGCTGTCTGGCTGAATTACATGTGGAGGGTATCGCTGTTCCGTAAATCTGAGCCTTCACAGTCCATTCATGTGATGTATTAGAGTTCATTGGCTCATATTTCATCACAGATTACACCGTCTCTTTTTTTTTCCTTCGGCGGGACCAATCTCACTGGTGATTGGGTTTCTGTGATGTGCTGCAGAGCTTTAATGCTGAAAAAGAGATGTAATGCTCAAATGACTTAAAAAGCTCTGTATCCTTGCCTGCCCCCGCTTGGATTCTTAATTAGAGACCCGTGTTTTGGTCCCATGTTTTCTTCATGCAAAGCACTTTCTCACACAACTTTTCTGCTTTTATCACCCTCTCATGATGTCCTCATCACCACTGCATGGCCGCTCAGGGGTGCATTAAAAAGATATGTAGACCCTTATAGGTCCATTTAGATGAGCATATACCCAAGTTACAATCTTGTTTCCTGCACCATATGCCCTGAACACAATCATCTACGGTGTGTGTGTGTGCCTATGTGTGTGTGTGTGTGTGTGTGTGTGTGCGCAGCTCATTGCTGGAGCAGAAGGAGGACTTACGAAAGAGGCTTTCCTACACGACACACAAGCTGGAGCTGCTGCAGAGCGAGTTCGACTCCACGCGGCAATACCTGGAGACGGAGCTGCGCCGAGCACAGGAGGAGCTGGACAAGTTTACTGATAAACTCCGCAGGTAGGCACACAAATTGTACAGCACACAGGTGGAAGAAGAACCAATACCACAGTGCATGCCACAATAGTCCTTTACAAGTAAAAAGTCCTGAATTTAAAATCCTATGTAAATGAGTACTCCACTGATTTCAAGACATTCTCACTCTCAACTCATCAAATGCTGACGCTGTTGGGTGCCTCTACGCATCAAACTGTGATGCTCTAGGTACCCCTGTAGTGTAAGTTTTGGACACTCAGGTAGAGCTCTGATCAGGCCCATGAAATCAGTCCTTACCTTACATGAACTTGCACAGTTTCTGTCCAAGCCCAACCAAAGCCAGACTTAAAGGCTCAAGTCGGATCTAGCCTGAGTGTCACGCTGAAGCTCCCAGAACCTTCAGCCTGACGTCGCCTCCATTGAAGCGATTTACAAGGGGGAGGGAATTTGATTTTTCCCTAACCAATCAGTAGAGATCAACGACTCACCCAGAATCTGACGTCATTAGTATCCATGCCTCGGGGGTGCCGAAAACAAGCAAGCATTGCCCGTTTAAAATGTCTCCGTTGTTGTGCACACCCAGCTGCATCGCCGTTACATCCAGTTTAGCAGGTTCCTTAATTTGGTCCTCCATTAACGTGAGTAGTGGCGAAATACCTCAATAGCATCGTTAATGTGGTCTGTAGGGTCTGTAGTGGTCGCCATTGTTGCTATCCTCACCAGTTACCCACCGGCGTACAGCTTGACATCAGCGTGGCGCTGATTGGCTAATCGCTAGACCCGGCTCCACCCCCGGCGTTCATTGGTCCTTCCATCGTTTGGATGAGATAAATCGCAAATTCATTGCAGTATGCCAGACCAGAGATGCAAGCCTACTCAGTTGAGTGGGCGGGGCCTATGGTCTGGAACCAGGCTAAGTCGGATCAATACATATATTACATTTGGCTATATTTTATATATTATGTTTCTAGAATATTTAAACATTTATTACAAGCTACGAGTTGACATGTTTCCTCGCATCAGTTCTCTTTCTCTTCATTCTGTTATTTCAAGTGTCTGTCATCTTGTGCACGACTGGTTCGGCAGAGCGGGATGCGTCCAGTGTGACCATGATCACTAGTCTTTGCTGCATGTTACTCACATCTCTCCCACTGCTGGGGAGGCAGAGGCAAACACTGCCAACCATGTCACCTTGCAGCGCCCCTTTGTCTTTCTCTTGTTTTCTTTCCCTATCTCGAGCTCGCTCCCTCTATCTCCCCTGGCCCGATTCTCCACTATATTGCTCTGTTGTTCTGTTGTTTTCCCTCTCACAGATGTCCCCCCTGCCATCTTACTCTCTTTTTTACTCTTGATTCAGTCCATAAGACTCCTGCCATTTGCACAGAAGAGCTGCCTGTTTCATTAAAAAAAAAAAAAACAGGTAAATTGGCAAGAATCCGAACTGTATACAGGATGCCGTGGCAGTTTCTGTTCAGTACATGAAAAACGTCAGTTTTTACAAGAAATGCACAGTTTCCACAAGTAATATGCATACTGTGTCTTCTCAAAATAAACTTGAATCAAATATGTTTATGAACACTTTTATGTTTCGGCGACAAAAGTACTAGGTAAGGTTTGGAAACAAACATCATTATTTGGGTTTTAATAAAAACATCTGGTACCAACATAACATCACATGCATCACATGGCTACTATATTACGGTATGTAGTTGAACAAACTTTAGGTGCCCTAGTAGCCCACCTGGTGGAGTGCACACCCCATGAAGTAATGTTTTGGTCGCGGTTTGATTCCAAACTGCGGCCCTTTACTGCATGTCATCACCTCTCTTTTCTGTCACTCTTCATTGGTACTGTCAGTAAAGGCCAAAAAATAAACAAACATGGAGTTAAATGACTCTTGGTTTTACACAGGGCACGAACAGTTGGAAAAGGTGAAAGTCCTGTGTTTGTTTGGACCACCTTACACTTATCGCTTTTTATATTATGGCTGTTGCTCCAAGCATCTAATAATGATGCAGCCCTGTGCATCTAATACAGACACTGAAGGTTTCCTCGGGGCGTCGGTATCTGACGTCAGGGGCCCTTGATCAAGCATTCATATTTGATGAGTTGGGAGTGAGAATGCCCTGCTGTTTTAGCATTGCAATCTTACAACATTATCAGTTTCATGATAGCAGAACCAGAGCTTGTCAAAACCTGCTGCCTACATAACCCACAATGCAATCCAACCGCTAATAGCTGGCTCATAGCTGTGGATGTGTTATGTTAGTAGTGGCTAATGTAGTTCAAGCTGCTAGTCTCAAACAGAGATGAGAGATGGGCTCTCAACTCATTCTAACTTTACACTCTCATTTTCAAACTTGTAGTCTTTAGCTCCAACCAATGCTGACTCAGGTGACATCACTTGAGGCTTTTTAAAAATCATATTTTACACAATAAAAACCTTTTTAATTAATTGTATTTGCTAAGTTTATTATATGTTTTTTATGTAAAATCCAAGTAGTAGTAAGTAGATTATGCCTTGCCTAGAGTAAGTAGACAATGGAAATACTCAAGTACCTCTAAATTGTCCTTAAGTACAGGACTTGAGCAAGTGTACTTGCTTTCCACCACTACTCAAAATATATTACACTAAAGTAAAGCAGGAGAGGGCTCCTGGTAGCTTACCAGGTAGAGCACATACCATTAAGGCAGAGTTCTTCATGCAGCAGCCTGGTCCTAAGTCTGACTCAGGGCCCTTTGCTGCAGCTTTTCCCATCTCTTTCCTCTTTCATATCTCACTCACTATGACAATATAGCTTAAAAAAAAGTGAATAAGGTTTAGAAAAAAGGCTCCACACAAGGTCAGTAGTTTGAGAATTTGGATTGTGAGAATATTTTGGCCCAAATTCCTTCATGTGAAATTGCTTTTGTAAGAGAAACCTGAGTACAGCAGATAAAACATGGACACACAGGTGATGTAATAACACAGATCTCCACATGTCACATGTGAGTCTAAACAAGCAGCATCCAGAACAATCCTTTCCAAAAAGGCCCACAGTTAAAAGTTTAAATTGACCCAGTGGGACGAGACATTCAGTCTATAAATCCTGTGCTTTTCACTCCATTTATATGCTATGAAGTGCTGCGCTGAACTTTCAAAAACTCTGTATTTACCCATGGGTATCTAAAGTTAGCCGGTCTTGCGTTCTGGTCCAGTGAACAGCAGCTTTAAAAATTGGGGAGAGATGTAATACACTGTGGGGTTTTTAAGAGGAGACCCTTATAGCTTAAATAGAAAGGACAGTATGCAATTCTTTTCTTGCTGCTAATGAGGAGCAGCTGACTTTTTTCTCATTAGATTTAATGAAATTCAAGGCACAATCAAAGATTGCATCAAGTTGTTTTAGAGTGTCTTGAGTAGTGTGTCAGGATATTTTAATAATCAAGCACACACAGGATGGTTTCCTGTCATCTAAAGAGAAACGTGCAAAACAAAGAAACCAAGTGACACATTTTGTCTCTATTTTCCTTTGTACCAAATTAGAAAGTTCCTCACAGGAAATGTCCCTGTAGATTGTACAGAAATAAAGACCTGTAAAATAGAACATAGCCAAAATGGCTTCTATCCAAGCCAAGCACCATTACTCTAAGTGTCTGAATACCAAAAAGAGGAACTATTGGTTCTTGGAAACGTTGGTTTTTAATGAAACAAATGTTGTGTGATCAGCATTTGGTACAAGTTTCGGATTGTGTAGTGGTTTCTGAAAAATGTCAAAAGCAGATTGTAATCTTGACAATGCTTGAATGGGAGCGGAGCCAAATGCATTTAAGACCATGTCGTCTGCACAGAAATTGGCACTGCAAAAAAAAAAAAAAAAAAAAAAAAAGAAGGTCCCTAGCATACTGCATGACAATCAAGGCGGTAAAGAATAGACTGTTTTTTAATTACAGTTATAAGTTCAGCTCCTCACAGCTGACTTCCCAGCTCTCACTAACAGGGCAGGGGTTTAGTTCCACTCTCACACCAGTGCACAATGCAATCAATACGTCTAGCACAGTGATTCCAGAGTTTACACATGTGATTATTTTCACTGCAAACAAACAGCCACGTCCCACTTTAACCTGCCCTGACTGTCTGACTGACCTGAGTGAATTAGTAATTGGAAGCAGGCAGATGAAACAAACAAAGACACAAACAAAAATAAAGAAATGAAACTAGTCTGCCCCAAGGGCAGTACCCAGAACCTTTTGCCCACTCTCTTGCCAGGGTGGACTAGAAAGAAACAAAGGCCTAATAAACAACAAACAAACAAACAACAAAAATAGTCCCACAGCAAGAGCAGCTAAAGGACCACAGATGATCTGCAGAGAAACAAATATTAATAATCAAAAACACTTTATTGCCAGATATTAAAATACAGATTAAATGTTTAAAAAATACATGACTAAACGTTCAAACATCCGGTATGTCGATCTACTTCCCTACTGCCAGCTGCCTTTAACCCAGCAGGGAAGCAGGTCTGAAACAAATGAAAACAATAAATGTCACACTCACATTTTACCCCGACAGCATAAAACACTACACACAGAAAACAGCCTTAGGCCTACCAGTTGTTCCTGCACTTCACTGCACTCATCTTCTCAGCATGGAAGAAGGTGTGCACCTGCCTCACTCCATCGGGCTGCACCAACAGCGCAACCCGAGTTCCTCCTGCTGGTTGCTCTATATCTGCAAACTAATTGGTGCACCTCCCCTTTTTTCTCTGTGCCACCTGCCACACTTATGGCAATATCGGAAACCATCAGCTATTGGACTGATGACGATAAGCCTCTGGGGGTGATGGCTGATATAATATTTGAGGCTGATCCAGGCTGTTTTTAGCCCAGACAAAGCATAGCAAAACAATAATTTAAAATTAAATGGTGGTACGTTGAACACCCTGTTGTGTTTTGCAAGTGCACTCCTTTTTTAATATGGCAGGGATTCATTCAGTTCAACTCGAAGGGGCTTTACCGGCATGGGAAACTTATGCTTACATTGCCAACATTAGTGTGAAATTAAAACAAAAATTAGATCTAGCTAAGAAAGATCTAGTAGAATTTGACTGATATACACATCACTGCTGATTGGGTAACACCTCCAATACATCCACCCAACGAAAGAAAACGTACCTCAAAGTCTGTTGCACACCATTTAGTGGAAACGTGTTGTTCAGCGTGGAAACTGTAGCAAAAAGGTGCACACTGTTTTAAGACTGAACATGGCCCTGGTGTAGCTAGCAGATATCCAAGCCAAGACCTCCTTTTTGGAAGAAACAGCATATAAAGTTGCCAATACATTTTTCAAAAAAGCTGTGGTAACTCATCATCAGACATTGCCAGTGGGTTCTGGGATAGGACTCTGGCCAATGTGTTCAGCCTCTCTACACAGACTATTTACTTGCCGTTCAAATGTGATTGTTTAATAGTACCCAGACTACAAACAGAAACCAGAACACTTTCTGCACCAAAATCTTGTCCAACATCTACAGATTCTACATACATGTGCAGATATCTGTTTATAAAGAATTCACTTATGAAGAATCGAAATCATTATGGGACAAGAATGGTGCCTTGTGGTACACCTCAAAAGTCCTCCACTAAAAACATGTCTTTGGCTTATTATTACTGCCATTGAATGTTTGACCTTCTTGACCTGTACAGAGTGATGTGTTTCAGGCTTTTTTTGTGTAAACCATATCAGACACAAAAAGCAGAGTATTGTTATAGAGACCATCAGTGCTGATAGTCTGTGTTGTCTCAGACAAACAGTCCAGATTAAGATAATCAAATCCATGAACATACAATTTATTAGATCAATGGTGTCATAAGGTTTAGAGAAATCAGCACATTGTGCAGGGCTGTTTATTATCTGGGTAATTTATCAAACTGCATGATTATTATTTCATATGATTTTGTTTTAAATCTTGAAAGAGTGTATTTGACTGTCCTCCTCTACCATTTGCTCAGGACTGTGGCTTCCAATCTTTGTTGTCTTGAGATCTCTTAAAATACAGTTTAACATACAGTTCATTGTGTGCTCTGAACCAAAGAGTTGTTCTGTTTCACTTGAGGGATTCTTAGAAACCTGCAGGAGTGAAAATATCCAATATTTCACCAGAAAAAAAGGAAGATTTTGAAAAAAGTCAGAAAAAATAGTGTTTTGTGTAACATAAAGTATTTCTCTCTTATTCCCTTAATCATCTTGTGACCCCTCAGATTTATCTTAAGACCCCCAGGCTGGGATCCACTGGGCATAGGGAGTGAGTGATACAGATTTTTATGTTGTCTTATATAGTACGTCTCTGCTGCCTGGATCACAAATAACAGAATAAAACATTCAGTAAATCATCGTATCAGTCGAGTGAGGTCAGTAAGATGTGAAAATGACTTACAAGTGCTACAAACTGAAACCATGGCATCTAGCGTTAGCTCTGACTTGTGTAGTGCTGAGCCTGCTGATATGCTTATTTCCGGTTTGGAGAGGCTGCTGCTCCGTACTGTGTGTGTTCGTACAAACTATTATCTGCGAGTGAGCAATGTCGTTTATTGTGTCATTTAGAATACAAAGCAGCTACTCGGCACTGCAGAGGATCAACCAAGATCTGGAGGAAAAGATCCACAGAAATGTAAGTGTGCAATCCCCCTGTGAGTGTGTGTGTGCATGCGTGTATGATATGAATTCCCATGCTTAAGTTTAAGTACCTGTAGACACAGAAGAAAGAGAAGCGCCTCTGCGAGTCATGGGGTTTAGACGTGGTGCAGAACACTTGGACAGCCAATTTGAATATGAATATGCCCTGCTGTTGGTACCACTGACGTTAATTATGGCCTATTACAATTGGCTGTCCTCCTTCCAATGGCAGAGTGATAGCAAACCCATTGTTCCTCAGTGCGCCGCACCTCACTTCATTTGTCAGACACTGCTTTCGCCGGTGGAAAGATACAATTAACTAGCCTGCCTGAGAACACTGTATGACAATCAGGTGTCTTTGCTGTTGAATAGACAGCTGAGAACGCTCAGCGAATGGGTTTGTTACAGCACAAGATAATAATCACCGCGGCCCTCGTCGTGATTACAGCGCCACAGCAGTGAGATACCAGGTCAATAAGGAGCCGGGGGTCAGCCGGGATTTTGTGAGAGGAGAAAAATTTTAAAAAATAAACTCCAGCAGCTTTTATTTTCTTGTAAAAGCGTCCTCATCAGCTCATTGATTCATCTCACGTATTCCCTCCTCAAGGGCGAGAGAGGTGCTGAGTAAGTCTCTCTGTAATCGTAAAGCTTGTTTACTCCAGAGGTGCCACAAACCCATCTGACCCCGTGGCCCTGCACAACTATAGAGAATGTAATTACAAGACAGATAAACACAGTGATATACTTTGAGTGTGCTTCTGCTCGCGCAGCTGCACTGTTCAACGAAAGAAAAAGCTTTAAGAGAGACAACAAAACTTTTGCACACAAGGCCACTTTTTTTGTTTTTATTGCAGCTGTCATATAATACTAACTTCAGACACTGACAGGAAATCAGCATGAAAGGCAGCAAGCGCTGAATTGAAACAGCAGTAAAAAAAAAAAAAAAAAAAAGTGCTTCACGAAGACAAACCTGAACTCTGTCCCCATCAGACAGCAAGAGGAGAAAATGCACTTCTGTGCTGTGCTCAGTTTACTGATGTCATGGTTTCTTGGTAACCCATAGTAACCAAAAAAATCAGCTACAGTGTCTCTGCTGCAACTTAAACACTCAGTATGTGAACTTGTTTAGTGTATCTTTAGTGTATCCACCCTGTGTTTATATTTAGAGCAATGATCTCATACACAATGGACAGATCCTGGTTATATTATACATTCATCAGGGTGCCAACTTAAAAGCTGCTCTTTAAAATCTTGAGATTCTGGATGTTTGTTTGGTTGATTAGTTTCAGGTCTGCACTGAGTATTATGAGGCTTTGAAGCTTAATTCGTAACATTAACATTCAAATTCTTAATCAACATTTAAAAGCTGTGCAGCTTTTTTTTGTCGTATATTCACTCTGTTTTAACCTGTTTTTTCTGCATAGTTGCAGATAAAGTTTGGCGACACTAGCAACACATTCTCAGTCCGACTTCGTCATATATTGACGTTCTGGTCACGTCCACATACGACGTGCAAGGTACCCTGGGTGCGTTGGAAGTTCTGCCTGTTACATGCATTGTCTTCTTTCAAAATAGACTCACAGGAAATTTAACGTTTACATACAGTCTCTTTCAAAATAAACGCAAGACGTCCGTACAACACTGGTAATTGACACTTTCTTTCCTTTAGCAACAAACGCACATAGTTGGGTTTAGGAAAAAAGAACAGGGTTTGGCTTTGGAATCTAACAGGACGCAAACACCACTCTCTCGGGTGAAAGTTTGTTGGACCCATCCACCACACCTCCCGCCCTCCCACCCCACTGGGACATTTGCCGCCTTAACTTTCATCCTTGTCCCGCCACGTTTCCCCCTGACACTCCCGGGCACCGTTAAACTACAGTATAATGTCAACCAGCTGCGTATCATGCCAACGTTAAAGGACGCCTTTTTCTTTTGGTTTCTGACACCGCAAGTTACTGCCCTAGCGCCAGATTTCGACAACTTCGGAGTGAGACTTTGCTCAAACTAGTGGTAGATTACAGTGGTAGCTATGTATTGTTTCCAACTCGTGACCCAAACATTTCCAATAACATGTTACAAATAAAATTTGTTGAAAAAAGATGTGGTTTTTATCAAAGGAAATACTCTGCTTGAATCAACATTTGTTGGCATTTAGTCTTTCAAGGGGGTTGACATCATAAAATATGACGACAGACATTTGAAGCTTCATTTGAAAACCTCAATAGAAGCTTTGAATGTAAAAAAAAAAAAAGATATTTGGTACAGCCTTAATTAGTTTTTTTGAGTTTTGGTTTTGTGTTTAATTGCCTGAATCTTTGTCGGTGAATCCTGTTTTATTTTGGGGAGACAGTGCCTTAAAGGAATACTTATCCCACAAAATGACCATTTGTATATAGTGTGTCTGTATGCTGTGTTTCCTGTTTGTCTTTCTTGCATTCCTCCACAGAGAATCTCTGGACATGTTGATTTATTGATTGATTCATAGGAGACCACGTTTAACAACAGCAAAACCATATCAAAACATCTCATTACAAACTTTTACACAACTCCTGCAGTTCAGACATGTTGCATTTTCACTACATTACTATTTATGACTGAACTGAAAATCAAACTTATCTGTGCTCTCTTCAAAGCCAGAATTGTTAGCAAAAATGCATATGTTTGCAAAGAACTGAGCATACGACTGGATAAATAAAACTTGAATTATACAGCACGAGTTGTGTGAGAGTTAAACAGATGTTTTCATTTAGTTTTGCTGTTGTTAAAGGTGGTCTCTAATCAATAATGATAATAAATCAATGTCTGCAGTTTTCAATAGAGGCATGTGAGAAAAAAAAAACTTTTCATCATGAATTTAGCACTAATGGTCATTTTGTGGCTGAGGTATTCCTTTAAGGGACAAAATATCAATAATGAACCTGGACATAGACGATGCATGGCAAACTCACTGTGTTGTCGGTTACTGTGATGGAATTAAATTGATTAAACATCTTTAAAAAGTGGATGGTTGTTGTGTAAACTGAAACTTTGCAAATCACTGTGAAAATCTAATTCTGAAACCGCTCCCTTGTGGTCAGTCTCAGCACCATGACGATGAGAAGCGAGCGCTGAGCAGAGAGATCATCGTCCTCAACAACCACCTGATGGAGGCAAAGCTCACCATCGAGAAGCTACAAGAAGACAATGTAAGAGCCTCCTTTCATCTCTAGAGAATGAAATGAAACACTTCACCTTGTTCACCTGCCTTACTTTCTAGATCTTTTATTTTTTAGAGATGCTTTAATTTAACCTCCATAATCCTGCACAGAAGCAAAGAAAAAGTGGGTGGTGTTTGCAGCCATCAACAATCTGATTTTTTTGGTCTCAAAGCAAAGCAGGGAAAGAAACTTAAGGGGTAAAATAATCAGTGGGGATAATGAAAATACTCACCACCACTTGTGAATATTCAACCCTAAATGTTATTTCTTGTCTTCTAATTGTGTCTCCATAGGACATGTACAGGAAGGACTGTAACCTGGCTGCTCAGCTTCTCCAGTGCAACAAATCTCTTTACAGGGCGCAGCTCTCTGAGGTGAGACCTGCACTGACTTTACATGTCACTCAGTCTTCTTATCAGGCTTATTTTTGTTGTGCTGAATTTAGTGAACATTTTTTAGGCGTGATCTTATCCCTACTTGTCTTTGGCAGAAGCCCCGGTCGTTACTAAAATGACACCAGGGGCAGCTTTTTGCATTGTATCTTGATGCAGAGGGGGTCGGCAGTTGGGTTCAGGCAACAAAACTACTTGGTTGTGGTTAGGATTATATTGTGGTAGATGTTAGTCATGTGAGGTGACTTACATAAGGGGTTGGCAATTAGGTTTAGACAATGAAACCAGCAGCTTGAAAGGTGCCAGTGTGTTGCTACAAAATACCCAGCTTTTAGTGGTACAAACGCCACAACTGATGTTATTTGTTGGTCTTGAACACAGTTTTCTAGGTCAAAGTTTGGTGTTTGTGTAGCAACACAAATGCAAAAAGGTGGTGGTGTGTCGCTTCAGAACACCTGGCTTTGGGTGGCACAAACGCTCTAGGAGTGAGACCAAGCTGAAAGACCTTTTTTTTAATTTGATCAAGATTTCAGTCACATCAGATCCCTAGAAGTTTAAATTTAACAGTAGAATACATTTACATGTTTACTTCTCAAAAGTCACAGGCATCCAAAGGTTATATTTTTGCCCTGAAGTTTGGACTGAATTTCCAGATATAACGTTAGCCAGGTAAAAGGTTTGGTGAAATAGCCGTGATGTGTGAAAGGAGAGATGTGAGTGAGGTGTTTCTTGAACAGCACTGGGGTGAGTTTTCAGCTCATGACATAAAGACGGGCAAAGAAATGTGCTGTCTCCACTATAACTGAAGGTCATCTTGTCCTTTGTGAGGCAGGAGCGATAAGAGACAAGACGTGGTGGAGCGATGACTGCTGTAGGTCACTGCAGGAAGGCCGGAGATTAAAGAAGTAGAGCTGTGGGTTGTTTTTTTTTTTTGGCTAAATAACCTTCGACTGAAGTGAAAGAGGTTTGGAAAAGTTAGTGGCTTATATACCACAGCTTAACATGCTACCTGGAAAAAGGTAAAGTCTAGATTGACATATGATCATTTATGAACAGTTGTTATGCTTCGACAGCCATTATTTATATGCTCACGGATGAATGAAAAATCATATATACTGTGTATTAAATTTGCTATTCAGGTGTGATTATCTGATGCTGACGCTGAAGAGTAAAAAGTAAAAATGTTTTTTTGTTCTTTTATATTTACCTAAACTACTAAAATTATGCTTCATTATACTACATGTAAATAATAAAAATATTATTGTTATATTACTAATTATTATAACGTTATTTTCATTCATTTAGTGTGACATTATTATTGTTATTTGTAATATTTACAAAATAATAGTAACAGTCTCAAAAATCAGAGGCAAATTCAACAGTCACTTTTACTTTTTTAGGTTTAAAGTTCATTCTAAAAACTTTTACTGATCTTTTCATGAAATATACCTTTTCCTCTCGTACATTAGTTAATTTATTGTAGATCAAAAGAAAAGAGAGACATATTTAAAATTCACAAATTGTAAACATAAACATAAAAAGTAACTACGTACATGTTCTGTAGTTCTGTGCTTGCATACAATTTAGGTACTTTATTTCTTTTATTTGCAAGTTTATACTATACTATACAGTCGTATTTACTAGTTCCTAGAGAGTATAATTAACAAATAAATTATGAAGTATTATTATAATAGATTAAGCAACCTGGGAGTTGATAAATTTGTTAAAATAGTCCACCTTTACCAGCTGCCACATTAAAGTGATGCTTACACATAAATACAATCAATAATCATATTTAAAAAATGATACAATCATATGATAGACATTATTCTGAAATGAGCCATTCTGTATAATGAGTACTTTGGTACTTAACGTACAGTATGATACTACTGCTTTTGTACGTTTGTACGTTTTTGCAGGACTTTTGCTTGTAACTAAATATTTCCACACTGTTTTATTTATTGTTTTATTGCTTGTTTACTTAAAGGTCCCATACTACAAAAAGTCAGATTTTCTTGGCTTTTTTTAAATTATAAAGCAGGTATATGTGCTGTATAAATACTGTGAAAGTATCAAAATACTCAATCCACACAGAAATGCACACAGATCGTATTGAGGAACTGTCTTTAAACGAGCTGTCAGGACTTGGACTTGTGAAATTGTGATGTCACAGCTGTACTATATAAATGTAGAAACTACTGCTGCTGCAGTGTCATAACAGTCATGCCCCGGCAGCAATGTAGATCCAGAGACACTGCGAGTACAGATGTGAAAGACCCGGTAAACACTGACCAATCAGAGTAGACTGGGCTTTTTCGGGAGGGGGGGTTTAACCCCATCAGATACCCCGTCCATTCTAATGGACACATCTTTTCTAGGATGTTTAGATCTATGATTACTGTCATCTGACTCCGCCCACATGCACAAACTTATTTGTTGGAATGTCTATAAGCCAATCACAGTGTCCCACCTCATCTAAAATGGACTGCAGTAGAGCCACCGCCCCTTTTTTAACAAGCATGCCCAACCATGAGGCAGGGAGGAAGCGCAATGCACGTTTCAGTCTTTAAAAAATATTGTTAAAGTAGATTTGTATTTAAGCTGTGTTTAAAGCAAACATGAGATTTTATATCAATTATGCACATCAAAATATCATAGGACTTATAGCTTTTACACAGGATTTTAAAAAAAAATATCTGTCCATTGGAATGGACAGTGAATCTGTGCGTGGCCACAAAAATGAAAGGGGAAATATTGTTCTGATTTGATATTTTAATGATAAAATCAGGTTATACTGCATCCTAATAAATATGTGCACAGAATAATTATCTCTAGACATTTTCAACATGCTGTTTTTTTTAGATACCACAGAAATTGAGGGTATTTTGAGTTGAGATGACAAATACAATACAAAACATAAATGCAGTGTGTTTTAAAGCATCACCTTATTCATTGATTTGAGTTAACCATTAATGAAAAATCAATAATCTCATATAAAAAAAAGAACATCTGTTAAGATCATTTATTGCAATTTTTACTATTGGGTGATTTCTGCGTTAAGATCTCTTGGCTAATTATTTATGATATAATATATATTTTTTGTGAGGGTGTTTTTTAACTTTCTTTTTATTTTTTAAATGCTGTGTTAACATATCCTTTGTCAGTGCAGATCAGTATATAAGCAGTGAGAGAAAGAAAACCTACAAAAATAAATAAGTAAGTAAATAAAACAAATACATAAATAAAGATAATAAATAAATAAATAAATAAAAAGACCTTCGCCCACACATAAAAACGGAAAGTTGCAGAAAAGGATCATGTATCACAAATAAAGTCTTTCACCCTCATATTCATTTCTATCAACTTATATTCTATTTCTGTCCATTTCCAAAGGGCAGCTATGAAAAAGGGGATAAAACAACTATAACAGCCACTGTACACAACCAGAAAGACCAAAAGAGTGCTTGTTTTTTTAACATTTAAGGATGTAAGCATGTGTGAACCTGACAGTGATAATTTGGATAAGTAAAATACTTCTTGCACCACTGACATAAATCACGTCTTGCTTTTATTCTCATTAAGTTCTTTGGGAACTGAGCTGAAATTAAATGCAGGCTTGGATATGTAAAGTAGCCCGTCAGTGAGTCTAAAGTAATCCAGGGCTCTCAAGTCTTTCTCCTCCCGTCACTCAACATGCAGCTATGTCAGAGTGTAATTATACTGCACCGGGTTTAGCAATCATGTAATTGTGTGACAATGATTGAGCGTGAAACACAACGGAAACTACTTTGAGGCAAATTGTGCACAAATGCGAGGGACAGCTAACTGTTTAAAGAGCTAAAACAGCATGTGACAAAAATGTAAATTGAAAGCTGTCGTTGCTTGGGAAAAGAAATGCATGTTGGTATGAGTGTTGTAACACCCAGCCAGCTTGGCGCCGCTGTCCGCTGCATCAGCCCTGGGCCTTGTGCCTCGGCCATGTGACGAGGGTGGCTTTTAAAGCTGGCGAGTGTCCATGAGGTGAAAAAATGCCTCTGCACATTCCTGCCCATATGGCTGAATGGAAATATCAATGCAAACTGCATTTGGTTGCATAAGACTCATAAAATACCCCCCCTACACACAAACACATGCACAACCTGGCTGTACACAGTATAGGTTTTGTTATAGAGTGAAAAACTGTTATGCAGGCTTACAGCCAAACATAATGGGGGTCAGAGGCTATACATGCAGTCTCTGTATGTCCACCGGTCTCCTGTGGGTGGGAGCTAATCGAAAGCATATTGATGAATGGTGCTGCAGCATTTTGAAGAGCGCAGTGGCTCTTCAGCGCCTACTGAAGTGCTTCAGTCGTTTGTTTTGCTGCAAAACAACCACGGGGAGGGTATGAAATGATTGGGCTCGCATTTCTGAACGCCACATAAAAGCGATCCTGCTCAAAACAAGCCCGTATTTAAAAAAACGTGTGGACAGTAATTAAGTGGCATTTAGTTTGGTTCAAGTCGTAATAAAACTGTTATGATTAAAGTGTCTTTTCATGTTAGTCTTTTCTCTATCTTACAAAGTTATAATTAGCTCGCCTCTCATTGACAATTAAAACAACTGACTAGATTCGTGTTGATGATGTGCTGCAGTTGGCTTAATGCTTGTTGCTATGGAGAGGCACAGATAGTGGATGGAGGCTTTTTTTTATTGAGAAATGCTTGGAATAGAGCAATGTCTTTCTCTTCCTGAGGAAGGCGACTCAGTTCAGCTTCCTTTCCACATGTATTTTTCTCTTTTGTTACGGCGCTTGTCCCTGAAAATACACAATTATCTCAGTCAGGTCAGGTGAATGTACGTGTTTATCACCTACTATACTGTGTGACGTACATGCTGCAGAGCACAGACACAACCTGCAGCATATTTAATTCAGAAAGTACGCTGTAGTATGAGCTAGATATCTTTCTACAAATACACACTCATTGAGTATTAATACAACACAGAGTTCTCATGTCGTGGCCCATTTACAGTTTGTGATTCGGATCAATCTTAAAGGGAGGTCCTAGATTGCAGTCGACCAAAGACAACCTGCAGCAAAGTCAGAGATTTAAAACCAGTTTTACACAATGTGACTGTTGCTACAACCCACATCTCCAAACCGACCAATCAGAAGAAAAGATTCACAAACCAAAATGATGGAGGTAATGAAAAGATTATTTTACCAAGCAATACGAAAAACACAAAAGCAGCTTGACTGAAAAAGAAAATGAACAACAAAGAAACCAGACACAAGACATGAGCACACTGATAGCAGCGAGGCAAAAGTAAATAGAAATATCAATATACAATTTTTTAGTTTTCTGTTCATCTTATCATAAACTGGAGACTTGTAAGGAAAAGAAAATCTATCAACTAGAAATACATACAGTAGCAAGAAGAACCACTGGGACATTTACCACAGGTGGGACCAAGTCACTGTTTTGCAAGTCACAAGTAAGTCTCAAGTCTTTGCACTCAAGTCAAGTCAAGATAGTCAAGTGCCAACTGAAATCCCAAGCCCTTAACAATGAGTTTCAAGTCCCAAACAAGTCATAATGCGCTCTTCATCAGATGTAATGCTAATTTAACAAGAGAGTAACAACATTAGCTAAACATTAGCTTGCTAACTATGCTAATATTAGCCTTGACTTAAAGTTCTTTGTGCAACTTTAAATGTTGTGAAGGGAGAATAATTACATACACACCAAGTAGGTGCAGAGCTATCACAAAACAGCGTACATGAAGGAAAGAAGTCACATCTGCAGGCTTCCTCCATGCCAGAGAAGTTTAAGTATTACATGTAGAGGTCTGAATCAAGAGTATAGATCAAGCATTTCTTCTAAAATAAATAATGGTGGATGTATCACAATGGCTCTGTGTGTTTGACATACATATCTGTAAAAATGAAAATTGTTTGGTTTTTTTTTTCCTTATTGGAATTTTACCTAACTCTTTTAAAAAGGGTGTTTCAGATCCAACTTCTTTACATGTATTAAAGATTTCTTCTGTTTTGCCTCTATTTTATTACATTTTGAACACAGATGATGTGGACTGATATATGAGATGATGAATTTTAGTATAATGTTTTATAAATTAAGATATTTGTTTGATATTTTGCAGTATGGCCTTTGTATTACTAATTTTTCCCGTTTATTATCAATTGTTCTAGCACTCTGTAGCGGTTTAAATCAGTGGTTCCCAACTGGTGGGTCGAGGCCCAAAAGTGGGTCGCGTGTCCATTCTAAATGGACCACAAGTGACTCACAAACATGTCAAGTTTGTTAAAAAAAAAAAAGTTCATTTTAACAATTTTAACAATTTTTGGTGCAAACCTTTTATTTTGAAGTGCCATTTCCTGCTGTAGAGCGAGTAACAAACGGACAGCTACATGACATAGACAGCAAACGAGCTCAACAATATGGCCCAGTGTAGTCGTGACACTGAATATAATAACTGTGTGGACCTTGAACTAATGACTAAAGAGAACTCTGGACACTGTGGCTGGACTAGTTGGGAACCACTAGTTTAGATGGTAAACCTGCTATCGTAGAGCTTGTCACCTGGTGGTGAACATTATGCATAAATACAACTTTTCAAGCATTTTGATCTGATGAAAATACAAGAAGGACCGAAACAATGTCTTAACTTTAAAGGTTGAATAAAGTTGTAAGTTGTTGCATCCGTGAATGTAAATTTTTGACCTGTATGCTCTGCAAACTACAGTTCGGTTTTTGTACACAACAAAGTTATCTCAATCATTTTTTCAACTGATGCTCAGGAACAATAATGTTAGTTTTTCATTGTTCTCTCCTGCGACTTGGTTTGATGCAGTCAGATTGGTTCAAACCAAAGTGGATCTGGGGAAAGTGTCAAGTATTTTCAAGTCAAAAGGCTCAAGTCCAAGTGGACATCAGGAGTCACTGGTGTAAGAGTCCGAGTCAAGTTGCAGGTCTTTTTTAATTTTGTCAAGACAAGTGTGAAGTCATTAAATCTTTGATCTTTTTTTTTTTTTTTTTTTTTGTAGTACACTTTATTGTTTCAGTTACTTTATTTTTTTATTCTAAATTCTAGTTTTTATTTTTGTTTCAGCTAACGTTAATTATAGTTAAATAGAATAACCATGGTTCACACCTGCGTTTTTTTTTACCCAGTATAATGAGAAAAATTATAAGATCCAGCAAGTGAGAAGTGAAAAAGATATTTGTGGAACTCTGGCAAAGAAGAAAGGCTTCTAGAGTTTCATTTTCATGATGTGTCTCTGCTTTCATACACTTTTTTTCCATCAACATTGTAGTGCGAAAATTTACCACCTGTTCACTGCACAATCTGACAGTCTGGTAAATTGATATCTTACAGTGTGACACAGATTGGAACCAATATTTTATTAGATCCATCACTCAGTGTGGGATGCAGTAAACATACATTATTGTCGCACAGTGTGAAGGCACCTTTAATGTTGACAGCCTGGTAGACCTTTGGATTATAGTGACAGAGATATTCCAGGAGGGTTGTAGTGCAACGGAGTGTTCAAGAAACTATTCACATTGAACAGAGTAATGTTCTAAGGGTATTCTGTGAGAATTTCTAAGCCTGTGAATGTTGTAGTATGCAAAACCCTCCTCAAACAATCGTCAGGAATGAGCTCATGCTACAGCACAGCTCCATCTGTTGAAACAACAACACTTACATCACATGTATTTCCTTCCCTTCTCTCTTCTCTGACAATTCCAGCTGCCTGCTGATTTTCAGGAGCGACTGACCATGCACATGGAGGAGTCACCTCTCTGTCACACCTACTCCGACTCGGTCCCGGCCTCTCTCATCGGCAAGGTGCTTGAGAAGCCGGACGAAGCGTGCAGCAGCAGCCAGGCCTCCCGCTCCCCCAGCCCTCAAGCCCAGGACCATGCTTTTATTTTGGAGAGCTTGGGACCAGGAGAGCGGCTCGGGCTCCGTGCCGCCTACAAATCTGACTTGTACAGTAGCGACACGGCCCTGTACTGCCCTGATGAGCGGCACCGCGAGCGGAGGCCCAGCATGGACCTCCACGGTCAGAGGAAGCTGCTATACGGGCCCCAAAACTCCACCGACAGCACCCCAGAGGAGGGCTCGGTGGGGTTGAGGGCCGGCTTCTCACAGGAGCACTTTGCTAAGTTCCCCGCCACGCTGGGTGCAGGCTCCAGCTCGTACTCCAGTTTCAGTGGAGGGGGGTCTGAAGACAAAGGCAACGGCCCACCCAGCAGTGCAGCTTCCTCCCCGCACCACCATTCCCTCTACATGGAGTGGAGAGATGCAGGGGACTATGAGAGAAAGAGTGACTCATCCTGGGAGAGAGATAGTCCAAGAGGCTTCGCCAACGCTCATCCCTTCCAGCAGACGGAGCTGAGCCACCACCAGAACGGCAGCTCGCCCGTCTACAGCCGCACCATGTCCTCCTGTTTCAGCGAGCCCTATGAGCCGCTCCCTCCGTCTTCATCCCCAAGTGTTGCCTACGGAGACAGCCGTCGGGGCAGCACATTAGCTCCCGAGGAGGAGGAGCTGATTGGCCGATGGAGGCAACTCAGTGTGGAGGACTTAAGTGCCCACACCTACCGCAGCCCAGGCCGGGCCTCACCTTACAGCTTCTCCGAGCAGCACTTCTCCGTCCGGCCCGCCAAGATCCGACTTGGCCCACTCTACAGCAGCTTCCAGGAGGGTGCTGACTATTATCATCATGAAGTAGGTGTCATGGACCCGGTGTGGGTAGCCGCCAGCCCGAGCCCCGAATGCAGCCCAGGGCCGCGGCAGGCTCACAGCCAAGCCCACCTGTACCGAGCCGAGGACAGCCAGGAGTCAGAGCCCAGCCTCTACCACTCAGGGAGCTCCAAAGATAGGGAGGGTAACGTGGCAGCTGGCGGCCAGAGCACGGATTACGTAGACCCCAGCCCCAACAGCTCCACCGAGTCTCTGAACCAGAGGTCCTTGGAGATGGCGGCAGAACTGCAGCACTACCAAGTGGAAATGCACAGCCTGCCTGCACAGGTGAGCCAGTCGCCACCACCAGTCCCGCCCCCTCCTCCTCCGTACAACCAAAAATTCGGCTCCCTGGGACTTTCCAGGAAGGACAGTCTGACCAAGGCCCAGCTTTACGGAACACTTCTGAACTGACGGACTTTACAATCAGGTTTACTCTTCGATAGGTCGCTAGACGCAAGGCGCTGGCGTGTCCGGCTACGCCTTCTGTTAGCTCGATAATTTTGATAGAAAATGGTCTGAATAGCAGCCAGGGGCCGAATAATTCAGATTCACAAACATGTAACTATCGCTGATTATTTAAAAGCTTTGATTGTATGGCAGTCGACGGCAACAGTTTACACTACAATTGTCTTAAGCAAGTTAAGTCATGTAAAAACAGATGTATGTGGGGGGAATCAGAGAAGAGAAGCTCAAGCGGCCCGTAACATTTGTAAGAATGTGTATGTATTAAATTAAAAATGTATAAATATATGCTTATAACTAAAAATGAAGTGATATATTTTGTATGTAGCTGTAAGCAAGAATTGTTCCGAAACAATCAAACAAAATGCAAATCCTCTTGATAAACCTGGAACCTGTATATAAATTAAAAACTGCCAATCCTATATTGGAAACTCAGAGAGGTATTTTAACGCCTGATTAAGCTGCACATAGATTCAGTCATTATTTTTAATGGACTGAAGCAGTGTTGGCCTTGTGAGGAATTAAATGTGAATGTTGGACGACAAAAACAAATTAATCACTTAAATGAACAATGAGAAACATGCATTTAGTTCTTTCTTCTGTTGATTGACTTTGACAGTATCGGTGGGTGTGTTATATCGTTATTGATGGAACGTTTTGAGATCTTTCTTAGCAGTCAGTATTATTTTTTATTTTCGCTCTTCTATATCCCACAGAGAGGTTCTTTTCCTGCCCCCATTCTACCTCAGATTTGGATGCCCACACCCCATCAAGCCACTGTAACCCTTTTTCTTTGACAACGATGCATGTTTATATATTTTGGTTGTTTTGTTCGCCTAATAAAGCACAAATTATACATATAAGCATACTTATGACCGCTTGTTGTTTTAAGATAATTACATGTCTGCTGATCTAAGTGAAGTGATTGTTCTGAGAGGGAAACCCTTCATCATTCAAACACACAATGCAGCAACAACGTGCTGAGTCATTATGACGCCTGGCTTTATCACTATTGTGAATTTAAAAATAGGTTTGTAAAGACAGCCTCTTACTAATATCAAAAACTCAAAGTCATCAAGATTCAAAGGATGTTCAGAGTCCTAGGAATCAAAGCTAAAGGAATATTGCACAATCAAGAAACTACTACCAGTAAATGTTGTCTATGCTGAGTTTTGTGCTATTAAACACCTAAAATAACAGCTAATGCTCAACACACGGCAGCAGTCGCTCTCGTGACATATGTTACAAGTGTCGTACTGGTATTAAAGGGGAGCTCCAATATATATACAGTACAGGCCAAAAGTTTGGACACACCTTCTCATTCAATGCGTTTTCTTTATTTTCATGACTATTTACATTGTAGATTCTCACTGAAGGCATCAAATCTATGAATGAACACATGTGGAGTTATGTACTTAACAAAAAAAGGTGAAATAACTGAAAACATGTTTTATATTCTAGTTTCTTCAAAATAGCCACCCTTTGCTCTGATTACTGCTTTGCACACTCTTGGCATTCTCTCCATGAGCTTCAAGAGGTAGTCACCTGAAATGGCAATGGGCTCTGAACTCATTGAGTTGAGAAAACTTTAACTCGGAGTGGAAATATGTCCCACGTCATCTCTTTTTTCAATATCTTTTTTCCCATTGTTGCGCCCGTGCTTTGCAACCTGCAAAACACTTTCTGTGTGATCGGGGCATTAGCCATTAGCTAAAGTTAGCTATGAAGTAATACGTTAAAACATAGGATAAGTAGTAAGGATAAGGGTAATGGGAAGGGTTACATCTCATTACTACAGTGTAGCATTGTAACAGGGTTCAGATAGCAGTCAGGTTGGTGAATTTGTCTTGTACCAGTGATGGGAGTGGTTTGACTGGGCGTGTCATGTACGCTACAAACTGAATGTGTCTGCAGTTATACATGTCTCCAGAAACCAGAGAAGAAAGTCTCAAACTTGTGATGCCATCAATAAAGTCTGGAGCAGACCCAATGTATGTACTATTGTTCAACATACTTTTATGTACATAAAAGTACAGTAGCATGTATCTTTTCGCACGCACTAAGCTGTAATTACCACGCCACTTTTTAAGAGCCCCCTTGCTGGTTGGAGACGCATATCCATGGTAACCTGTGCTGACTTCAGCTCTACAGGCATCTGCTAGCACGAGAACCCTCTGAAGATTTGGCTTTTACATCACATTTGTAGAGGCGTCACTCTGGCTGTTAAGAAATGTGAATCATAGGCAGATAATTCTTAAATAAGCTAAATGCTAACATCAGCATGCTAACAAGCTGATGTTTAGCCGGTATAATGTTTATGTACACACCAAATTTCATGGCCCGCCATCCATATAGTTTTTAAGATCCTCAGTCTGGATCAAAGTAATGTAGTGACCAACCGACATCCCTGGAGCCACACCACAAGCATGGCTAACAAAAAGCCCAAACCGTGTTGTCCCCATCACAAAGCTCAATAATCATGTAATATGTCATCCATCTGTGATGGTGTCTCAACCACAGTACTTCATATAGTGTTTCCTAAACTGCACATCAGGCAGCAGACTCATGACTAAAGTTATTCACCTCGAAAGAGCTGCCTCTGTCACTGTCTGCTAACATGTACATTTTGTACATGTACAGAATGTACCCACACACAAGGAACACTCCCCTGGGTGCTCTCAGTGTCATCTGTTGCTGTCTATGCAGCAGCAGCTCCAGACTTTATACTTGATGGCACTGCAAATGTAAGTTTAAGGCACTCTAGTTTTGGATTTGGGAGAGTTGTTCATGCTTACTTTTATTTTTGGACTGTCTTAGACCATATGAATAATGTATACACTTTGAAAATGGATGTAGTTCCCTTTGAAATATAAACTGTGTGGACGGAAAAAAAAGAGTAGCTTGCAAAAATGTCCCTGTGATAAATTCCACTTTTGTGAAGTTTCTCAAAAGGGGAGATTTTGGGTCTTATTCTCCGTTATAAACTAAATATCTTTGAGTTGTGGACTGTTGGTTAAACTAAGCAAGATGTTTCAAGACATCACCTGGGCCTATTATCTGACAAATTGAAGACTAAACAATCAGTCAATTAATCGCAAAAAAAGAATAGATATACAACTTGACAAAAAAATAACCATGAGTCACAGCCCCAGTGAGTGTTGTTTTTGTATTTAGTCGGGGCTGAAACATAATTTGATAAATCAATTGACAGAAAATTAATTGGCAACTATTTTTTGAATTAAAAAAAAAAAAATCTAGCTTATCTAATGCAATAATTCTGTGTATTCTCTGTATCTCCTGTGAAAGTAATCTAAATAAATTTGGATTTTCAACCTTTGCTCAGACAAATTAACAAACAAAAACATGAGGAATTTGAGGAAATTGCAATTAATGCAGATTAATTCATAATAAAAATGCATAGTCCACCCTTTATACTCAGCATTCTTTACAAACCACTGCTCTATTAGCATTTATAGGATATGCAACAACTTAAGAAATGTTCTTGTGTGTATTCTTATGCTTCTGAATTTCACATTGTATTTATTGCTTTACCTCTTTCTCCTTCTTGCCGAGGCGACAGTGGATTTACATGAGATTGAATCCATCCACAGGGGGGAGCCGCTGTGCAGCAGCGTCTCACTGATCTGCATTGTCAACCTTATTGTTAAGTCTCCTCCAGACACGGCACAAAGCATTTACACTTCAAACACATCAACAGAGGGAAACTGGATTAACAGCTGCCCTCCCACCTCTTCCTCTCTTTTCTTCACACTGCACAATACATGCTAAAGTATGCACAAATTTAGCATTCAAGTACAATAGCTAAAAATGGATGTGCTTTTCTCAGGATTTGCAAAGCACAAGCAATAATGTGACCTCGTAATGGAGGAAAAGGTGACAACTCAGCTTGGCTTTGATGAATGCAATGAGGAGATGTTTGATCGTGTGTGTGTGTGTGTGTGTGTGTGTGTGTGTGTTTATCTTGGTCAGCTTACTGGCATAAAGGAAGACAAGAAAGAGAGCAAGGTACTATCTAGGTTTTTATATCAATAAACCCAGACTGAGGCCTGCTCAGTACGTCACGTAAGTTTTATTAATCATCTCCACGTCTGTTTGCACTGAAATGTTTCACTATTTGAAGGTCGTAGTTTTGACAGTAAAATCTTCTGTTATGTGTGTGTGTCATGTGTGCCCTCTGACCTTTCTAAGTGTATTTCTAGTTCAGTTAGAAGCTACAAAAGTGCTGAGAGATGAACACACAGAGACTTTTCTCTCTGGTCTTCTGCAGATAGAGGTGAGGAAAGTCTCGCCACACACACACTGGTTTAGGGGGAAGATGGGGGGGTCGTCTGGGGTTGGCTGCGGTCGGCTGGCCGTCACCGCTGCCCGCTTAAGGGTAGGCGGCCCAGCTTTTGGACCTACTCCTGAGAAGGTCCATCTCCGGTGCGGCTTTGCGTCCAAACTGACAATGGAAACACATATTGGTGCGGCCAAGAGAGACAATGGAAAAAGGGTATAGGAAGTGAAACAGTCACAACTTAATGTGGATGTTCATTTAGTTTACATACACTTAAAGGTCCAGTGTGTAGGATTTAGGGGGATATATTGACAGAAATGGAATATAATATAATGTTTTCTTTAGTGTACAGTCACCTGAAATAAGGATTGTTGTTTTCGTTACCTTAGAATGAGTCGTCTATATCTACATAAGGAGAGGGTCGTCAAATATGGAGATCGCCACGTTAAACCGTGATGTTTCTACAGCAGCCCAGAACAGACAAACCAAACACTGGCTTTAGATAAAGCCATCGCCTTTTTTGCGTTTTCGTGTAGGCTTCCATAGTTAAAAGCCCATGTGTGATGAGCAGTGTTAGAAAAACTGTGATTTCTAATGTGAAACTGCTTCATTCAGTGTTTTTACAGGTTTAAATCATCTGCTCTGTTTGTTTTGGAGAGGAAGAGACCTCTGTGGATAATTCGCCTCTCAGTAAAAACCTCCAAATTGTCTGGATGAGACGAAGGTGAGCACGCATTAAGTTATCAGGCAATAAGTGTGAGCACACCACAGCATGTTGTGAGTGAGCCGTCTGTCTCTGACATGCCGAACAGCTCAGGAGCAACACTTATTTGTAACATGAAACTGCTTTATTCAGTGTTTTTACCCGTTTTAATCACCTGGGGTCTCATTTGTAAACTTTGCACGCACACAAAACAAGGCCTGAAAGAGGCGTACGCCACTTCCCACGCTAAAGTTGTGATGTATAAAAACAGACTAACTTTGACCCATGCTTACGAACATTTTGGAGACGGGAAATTGGCGATGCAGATGGTGAGGTCAAAGCCTGATTGTAGAAATTGTCAATTTTTTTTCTATTGGCAGACATGGAATATAATATTCCAAACTATGTTATTAATTTATAATTGCCTAAACTAGGAATCTTTGTGTTTTCTTTACCTCAAAATGAGGCATTTATATCTACATATGGAGTTTCCACATTGTCCGCCATGATGTTTCTACAGTAGCCCAGAAGAGACAAACCAAGCACTGGCTCTAGATAGGACCATAGCACCGTACTTCTCCTACATGCTGGGCACACACAAGTTTCAGTTGGTTGCAATCTGCAACCTCACCACTAGAAGTCACTAAATCCTCTACACTGTACCTTTAAATGTCGTGTAAACAAGAAACCCCTTTTTCTGAACACAGATTCTTGGCCATGTGTACAGGTAGCCATTTTGTATTTATTTATTTTACATGTAGCTCGCACATGTTCATGACAAACAGACAGGAGAAGTTTTTGTGGAGCAGGTAGGTGAAAAGAGAGATCATACCACACAGCAATGCATCGACCTTTTTTCATTCAAAGCTATGTACATTCTCAGTTCAAACCATTTCAGTGCACACTTAACACTCTTGCTCACAAATTTAAACACGTTATTGGCACAACATGTCATTCAATTATTGATTACGTCTCCAAGCTGGCAACTGGTCTTTTCACAGGCCTGCAGAACAGTGTCTGTGGGGCTGCTAGAGATTAAGTATTTTGTCCAAGAACACATTAAATCCCGTCCACAGAGCAGGACTCTGCTCAGTTAGCGAGCCCAACCATCCTCCTGCTTATGTCCCACAGTTTCTTGGCTGCCTGTTCATCTGTAGCTTTGGCCATCAGCTCCTCCTCCTCACAGTTAGCGAAACACTTCCCCGACACTCCATCCACCTCAGGGGAGCAGGCCAGATAGAGGGGAGTCTGGGCCCCTTCCAGCGGGCTCTTGAAGAAGACTAGCGAGGCAAGGTAGAACAGCGGCTTTGCCAGGAGAGGGATTTGAACATGCCTGCCCAGCCTGGTCCTCACGATGCCCGGGGTGAGAGCGTTGACCGTGACCCCCGTGCCCTCCAGCTGGCGAGCCAGTTCGAGTGTGAACAGCAGGTTGGCCAATTTGCTCTGACTGTAGCAGAAAGCTTTATCATACTTATTTTCACTATTCAGGTCGTCAAAGTTGATTTGGCCGTACTTGTAAAGCTTGGAGGAAACCACGACGATGCGGCTGGGAGCGGAGGACTTCAGGAGATCCAGCAGGAGGTGAGTGAGGAGGAAGTGACCCAGGTGATTCACACCGAGCTGCATCTCAAAACCATCCTCTGTCTTTGTGTAGGGACACTGGTAGAGGCCTGCGTTGTTGACGAGCACGTCAATCTTTGATTCCTCCTAAAAGGTCAGAGAAATTAAAAGATTTAAGACACCACTGTTTCAACTTAATAACTCACATCAAAGATTCAAGTATCTACGTATAATTTAAAGGATTTTTTATGCTTCTTTGTTAAATATAAAGCTACTTTAATAAGCTGTAAATCAGTATAAGTAGTAATGATTTGCATTATAATTAGCCAACTGTAGCCGACAATAAATTCTACATTTATCTAATAAGTGATGCTCATGCTAACACTGTGTTTTGATCATATCCAGGCTCAGCTGACAGACCTTCAGCATGTAGACTACCTGCCTTTATTAAAGCACTGATTATTTCATTTTAAACATTAACAAAGAAATGACTTAATCTGTGAGACAAGTTAAATAGTCTCATTTAAATAAAGAACCACAGAAACTAAACAGTCATTTAAATGATTTCCTGTGTCGCATTATTTTCTAAGCTCCAGGTATTTCCATAGTTTATAATGAGTAAGCCAAAAGTACTACAATACAGGGTGTTCAAAACATTTGAGAGTGACTGTATGTGTCTGCGTATGTGACATGTGATAGTAAACTTTCAGCACGTGGGCCAGATGCTATGTAGCCCACCAACCATTTTCTAAGTCAAAATTAAAATGCATCAATTCACACTGGGATTTTGTTGTACTCTAAATATAAATAAGGTGCCAGGGTGTACAAAAAAGCATCGACACAGAACTTTTTTTTTAATCAAAGAAGGTGCCAGGAAGGATACCTTGGAAGGATCTCAAATCCTTAAAATGCCCCTGCGTACACCTGACCTGTGCGGGGTTGCTGCAACTGGATTTACCTCTTGGCAAAGATGAGTGAGGACAGCAAATGTCGAAAGGTTGAAAACAGTGAGGCAATTATTTTACTGATCAATATGATTAATGTAGTTTATTAACTGTCCTGTCGTTTTGCAAAAAGGAAGTTGAGTATCCCTGTTGTATAGTATGGAAGAATACGCTATAATAGTAACATATTTCTTTCTCAAAGAGTTGGATACAAATATTTGATGGTGCCAGGTTTACTAGTGTCAGAAATCCCTGCTTTTTTGTCTTACAATATAGTGAATTCAATATTTGGAAAGTTTATATTGTTTGGAAAGATAAAAGACATTGAAAAACATAACATGTCATTAGGAAATTGTGATGACACACTGATTTCTGCTGTTTTATGCACCAAATTGACTGAGTGTCTGAATCATTGGGAGACTCATAGTTAGATACAGCCCTAGCTGAGTGAAGTCCGATTTGTACAGAATAAAGCCTCCAAAAGATATCTGGCTTAGCTTAGAAGAGTTTGGATTTTTTGAAGTGGAGTTGTATGGGGGTGCTTATCCAAAGTCAGTCCGACACAGAAGCTAAGCCTTGTATTGCTGTGGATGGGGGGCAGCAACAAAACATTTTTTAACCACCTAAAAAAATTACCACCAAAAAAATCCAGGACCAGTTTTAAGTGTATGATGTGCTGAGAGTATTTTCACTACTTTACCTTTCCACCAGACAGCCCATTTCAATGGCTTCAGTTCTCCATCTTTGCTCTGGTTAAGGCTACCAGACTCCATTGAGAAAAACACAAATGTAAGCTCACTGAACACAGGAGCTGCTGGTCTACCACTGCTTTGATCAGGTAGTTAGTTTGTGTTATTGTGTGACTTTGGTGAATCTGAACTAACCCTGTTAAACACCAAAGTCACACAATGACACACACAAACTAGCTGATCGAGGCAGCGGTAGACCAGCAGCTCCTGTGTTCAGAGATGTTAAATCACCTTTTTTCTTAATGGAGTCTGGCTTTGAGGAGAGCGATATAACTGCTTCATTTTCCCATTGGAAAACACTGTCTGACATTAAGGTAAAGTAGTGAAAATACATTCAATATAGTGTACACTTAAACTGATATTGATTTGTTTAGATGGGACCTTTTTTTTAGGTGGCCCCTCCACAGTAATGGACTGCTTAGCTTCCATGTCAGTGTCCAGCCTGCTGACTGACATCTACTGTTTGTAATATACTGTGGATGCATAAAACCCCTACTTCAAAAAATCTGAATGACCCTTTAAGTGACTGAAAGTGCATCTTGACTACATATAAAATAAGGTTTATGCATCAGACTTTTTAACATGACTTCTGGCAGGAGTTAGCTGATGGACAAGTCAGATTTTTTCATCCTTAATATCTAATAGGTGATCAAACTGATGTCTGAACCTTCAAGTGGTTCAGCACCACGGACAGTCCCCTCACAGCTACAGTACCAGTGATGCTCTCCTTTGTGTTGAACATGACAAAAGCTTGAATGAACCAGACACCTGCCATTTAAAAAGCTCCAGTGTTCAGTATCCAGTAAACAAACTGTGCATTCACCTGGAGACTATGTGGCTAACATCCTCATTAACATCTCACTCACCTCCCGGATCTCCTCACAAAATGTCCGGACTGATCGAAGAGAAGCGAGGTCCAGGTGTTTGATGACCACCTCCCCTTGCTCTGGTCCCGCCTGTCTCTGAATGTCCTTCGCCGCCTCCTCGGCGCTCCGCCGGTCCCGACAGGCCATGATGACCCGGGCATGGAGCTTCAGCAGCTCCCCGGCCAGGGCCTTCCCTATCCCGCAGTTAGCCCCGGTCACGATGACCGTCTTTCCTCGCATAGTGTCGGCGGGATACCGGAGCAGCTTCACGGCTTTCTGCCGGGGGAACAAACGCCGCATGAGGAGCAGTACCCCACCGCCGACAACAGCGGCCACTATCACCGCCGTGGACATGTAAGCGGGGACCGGGGACAGGTCAGCAGGTACGAGTTCTCCCGGTGGTATGGTGTGTTATGTATCCGAGTTACAGAACACCCCGGAAGTACTTCTTACATGCTAATTTCTGAATTTAACCAGCAGCGTTATAATACAAATTGTGAACATTATATATTTATAAATTAAAATGTTTACAAAACAAACATATTACTTTAATTAAATGAGTGGACTGAAAAAGTTTTAAAAATTCAACGGTCGCAATGTAGCTAATGCTAACAGGCTAATCAAGCTACCAACGTTAGCTACGGAGGCTTACTAACTACTTCCGGGGTTTGTTTAAGGATTTTTTTTTTTATTATTTTTTATTGATTATTAATTTATTTATTTTTGATTCAATTATTTATCTTATTTATTATTTATCTTTTTATTTTCTTTGTGCATTTTCGTAACCGAAATATATTACACGATATACATGTAGTGTTGCACTTGTTTCAAAACTTTATGCTAGGTGTTTTTATTTTTAATTGTGCGGGCTATTTGGGTATTCAAATAGCAGGCTTACTTTTTTCAGCGGAACTTTCAGTGAAAACTAGAATGATTATTTTTGTCTTCTAAATAATTGGTCTGTTTCACTCCTTTATATTCACCATTAGGTGGAGCTATAGAAACACAAACCCCTTCCAAAGGTAATTTTCATGTTGAATTCAAGTTTTAAGTCAGTGTCACACTATTTTTTAACTTGATCCACTGGAGGTGAAGGACAGTGGCTGATAGGGAGAATATTTATTTTTGTGTGTCCTTTAAACGTGGGTATCACTACCCCCTGAGATATGGCATATTGGTTGCTGAATGACAGAGGTGGATGAAGAACAGGAGAGCTAGAAGTAAAAGTCACCTATTAGAACATTACTTGAGTAAAAGTCTTAAAGTTTCTGATATTTGCTGTACTTAAATATCAAAAGTAATTTTATCACTTTGAATGTAATTAAGTTTTTAAAGTAAAGGTACGAGTAAATGCTAGTAATAAAAAAGCAAGCGGTCAGAATACTGAGGATTGCAAAGTTTATTTCTTCTTGACACGTACACCACCTTAAAAAAGAGTGTATACACTTGAAGAAAAACAAGGTCTTCTTCACAACTTCAAGGATTTAAAGAAAAAACTTTTGTCTATCCAGGGCTGACACACTGCAGTGGAGCAGTCACCTGTCACAAACCTTTATCTTCTTGAATCATTAGTCGCCCTCTCTGCTGTGGGACTCCAGCAAATCTTAGAAGAGGAAGAAAAAGAAGAAGAAGAAGAAGAAGAAGAAGAAGAAGATATCCTTTATTCATCCCAGAGGGGTAATTCATTTTTTTTTCACTCTGTTGTCATATACACACAGGCCCGAAATACACACACATCCACAAACAGGCCCTATACATACTTTGGAGAGATGTCAGAGTGAGGGGGCTGCCCCTGGACAGGCGCCCAGAGTAGATGGGGGTTCAGTGCCTTGCTTAAGGCCACCTTAGCAGTGCCCAGGAGATGCTCTATATTTGTTCCGTATGGGGACTTGAACCCATGACCCCTGGGTTCCCAAGCCAGGTCCCTATGGATTTAACCACTGCGGTCCCACATGAGTGATGAGAACTGGTGCGTCCGGGCTGAGCAAAACTGTGCTGACAAAAAATATTCACACATGGATACTGGAAAATACAATGGCTTCTTCTTAATATGTGCACCACCTTAAAAATGGAGCCTACATTACACTTGAAGAAAAAATGAGGTCTTTACAACTTCAAGGGTTTAAAGAACAAAATGCTGTCCAAAATACCACATTCAAATACTGGTGTTATTTTTCAGTTTTAATTTGTACAGTAATTCACTCAGTCCATACAGACCATCCTCCTTTAATTCCTACGTAGCTTGAAGACCCTGCTCAGGTGGAGTGGTGACTGTAAACCAGGACTGGGAGTGAATCCCAGGAGGAAGATAAGCCGATGGAGATCCTAATTTCTTTTAAGTGGATAGAAGTAAGTTTCTCCCCCAGCCACAGGGGAGACCGGGGTAGCTGTAACAATTTTTGGTTTCGATTTAGTTGCTTAAAAACCTCTTGAACTGTTTGGATACAATGTTTTATGTCGGTAACTTGTATCATCAAATGTTTTCACAAGCAGAGACAGTTGATGTCCGGTCACAGTTAGGGGGCATGGTGAGGGCAGAACTGGCAAGTCCAAGCACAGTTTTTAAACTCACATAAGAGACACTATGACATTTATTATTGATATGAATAACTAAAATCACCATAATATTAGTTACCTACATTTATTAAAACTATGACATAATACACTAGCATGTTTTAGGGCCGTTTCATAGTCGACGCATGCAACACGAGCAAGCGACGCAAGGAATGTGAGCAATGCACTTCCTTTCATACGCCGGGTGCACAACCTATTTTTCCTGTTTTAACGGAGCGTTTCCCCATCACATTCCCCACCCCCAGAACAACACCACGAGGTTCAGTCATTGACAGACCTGGCCAGATGCGGGCAGCTAGCTAGCGTGCTGTCGGCGAGAGCTGTTAGCGAAGTCATCTAGCAGAAGAGCTAGCAATATCTTCCTGCGGAGATCTCTCATGTTGTCACTGTACCAACTGAACTGAGACGAGTTGAGTAGTGTATTATTGAAGAGCTGATATATAGGTGCGAAATGGGCTATGGAAATGAGCGCAAAATTTGAAAATATTGATTAATTATCAACTGCATAGAAATCAACCTATGGTCAACAATCACTTTTAATAGTGGAAAAAAAAGCTTATGCTTATTTTTCTATTGCGTAGATAAATGAGATATTGTTTGTTTACAACTGCGATTGCAATTTATTTCCCACCGTAACGCTCCATTTCTTCCATGTTGTCAACGGAAAAATCCAATACTCCATGGTCCGATGGTCAACAGAACTGATGCCGTGCTGCGCACTAGTCCGTTACTATCCGTCATTTTCACCTCCATTGGAATGAATGACTTCCGGTCAGCATCAATCCGTCAATGCGTTAGGCTGTGCACCTAGGGATAGTCAACATATTGAACGCAAGTGATGCAGGCAACTCTTGAAATGCAATACATCGCTCACGCAATAGGGGGTAGCAGAGTCACATTCTGGCTGGCTAGTATGGCTAGCTAGTACTGCTGTAGCTAGCTAGTACTGCTATTTTATTAGAGTGCATTTCAAGTACGTTGCTTGCATTATCATCCCCGCTGGCAACGCATGGTATTACATGCGTCGCTGCGTCGCGTATCAAAAAAATGGACAACACATTTTGAGAAGCAAGCACGCATCATGGCGGCCAGTGCGTCTCAATGCGTCCCAATGTGTTCGAGTCTGTGTGCCTTTGCGTCAACTGTGAAATGGCCCTTAGTGCATTCCATGCCCATTTCAAGACAGTATAGCAGTGATAACGTTACTCAGTGCCATTAACCTGTGTTTTGATGCCGTGTTATGATGTTATCATGTAGAGATTTGCAACCTCAAGAACTACAGGCCCTTGGAGGGTTCAAGTGGCTTAACAATATAACAATATAACACTAAAGTGTTAGATCCTTATTATATGATGAAAATAGCTCCGAAATCACCATTACCAAACCCAACATATGCATATGCTTTGTTCTCCTTGGCGTTAAACAATGTGGCGTTTTGTGGACATTCCGATTAAAAACCAACTGCATCTATGTTAGAGTCACAATACTGATTGAAATGCCAGAACTCTAATGTTACATTTGCTCCCACATGCAGGGGCAAAGTATTCCTTCATATAAAAACACTGACCATAATAAATTCCACTGGGTAAAGATAAAATTAAAACAACATTATGTCCACTGAACATTTAATCCCACAGTGAAGCCTAATCAGTCATATAATGGTTCCCAGAAACACAGCAACAAGTATGAGTCATCAGTTTGTCCTGTGGCAGGCAGAGAGGGATAATCATAGACAGGCTCTATGCTAAGGGTGGGTCAGACCAGGGCCCACCCATTTGAGGTTTTTGCCTGCCCAGCAACTACAAATTGGAAAGTGCAAGTTTTCAAGCAGGTGGAAACTTAAATACTCGCCACCACCACCGCTAGCACCGGGGAAATGGGCTATGGAAAGATTTCTCACCACCCTGCATAAGACCTTAGAGACAATGCCAAGTGTCATGGTGGCATTTAAGCCTGCCTTAACTTTCGGGCCTCCACTGCCATGTATGTGAGAACTTGATGGCATCTCCTGCTTCATTAGCATCAACAAGGAGCAGAGGAGCACTGACTGTAGGGTGAGTAGACTATATTCATGTTTATCTCATGTCTGCTGCGCATCACTGTGTATTACAGTGGTGTTTCTCTAGATTGTGTGTATTTATTTGCCTGTGGTCAGCTGGTTGTGCCAGTGTAGGGCCTAAACAAAGCTGTTGCTGTGGTTTTTGGTGCATATTTATGTGCCTTCACGCAATGCTTTGGCCGAGCTGCTGTTTATCTATGCATCTTCACACAGTGCTGCTGGTCATGCTGGTGTTGATTTGTGTTATTTGCTTGCACCCTGACGTCATTACTCAGTGATGTTGAATGCTGGTCATGCTCAGCCACTGCACTGTATGCTGATATTTGCACTGTGCGTACTAAATTGTGCATCATCTTCCAGCCACAAGTATGCTGCTGCTGCTGCTGCTGTGATACTTTTGTGGCCCTCCCATCGAAATCACATGTCCTCTCTGCAGACTTTTTTGAGTTTGCAACAAAAACCTTCCTGTCTGTATTAAAAAAAAAATTGAAATTAAGAGAAGGAAATGATAATTTAAGAGGGCAGTTTATTTATGAAACATGTAAAGTGAGTACCAATATATAATACAGATGTGTTTGAGTTTTAGGAGTCAAGTTTCAGTGCTGATTTGTGAAATATGTTGCTCTCTGTTGAGTTTTAAAAGCCTCAAAATGTAAAATGATGATGTAATATATAGATTTCTCCAGATGTATGTAACCGAAATAAAAATACTCATGCATTTATTTGTTCATATGCCCTGGCTGATCACAAACCACATGCACAAGGAGTTTCATGGTTCTGTCTAGGGATGTAACAATATGGAAAATTTGATATCTCGATTATAGTGACCAAATTATCACGGTAAACGATAATATCGCGATCTTTTTTCAAGCGCTGTAAAATGTCCAAAAAATAGATATATTGAAATAACTTCATTAAATCTTGTAACTTCCTTATCATACCAAAATGTTAACAGCCAAAATCTTATATTAAAATGAAACTTTCACATTAAAGGGGCACGGGATTGGCACAGCAACAGAAACATTTATTTTAAATGAACAAAATATGTGAACACATTACAGGAGCAAAGCTTATTTGTCTGGTGCATCTTAACAGTCAGCAAAATATGTAAACAGTTTATATAGCACAAGAGGAAAAATATATATTAAACAAAACAATGCAAGAGTAGAACAAAAAACATACAATATATAGAATAGACATCACAAATGTGCAGGAGAGACCAAAAAAACCCTAAGGGCAATGGTCATCAGGACACAGAATAATTCATACATTAGAAGTGTGCATGTGAGTCAGAGGATTACCTGTATGAGAAAAGGAGTGTATGTTCTCGTGTGTGTGTGTTAGGTCAAGACTATGAACAGTGAATTTAATTAACTTTATAAAACCGAGAGCCCCCATTAAGGCTCTCGGTCAAAGGTTAACGCGGCAGCGTTTTATGTTGTTTCCTTGAGCTTATGTCGAGAAAGCATAACTGGCCGTCTATATTGATTCTAGCTCGCCATACAATAACCATAATCACAGTGATTCAATCACAGTTGATCTCAATTAGCGTTACGTTACGTCGGTTTATATTCTGTCGGCTCCGCTCCGTGTTTTCAGCTCTGTTTCGTTTTGAAACACTTAGCAACATAGCTGCTAATACGGCTATTAGCTACTCAGCTTGTATTAACGTTAGCTCCTAAGTGTCTTAAACAAAAACGGAAAACCTAGTTGCCGTGTAGGAGGACAGATACGGCTCAAATGTCTCGTATGTGTCGAGAGTTACACATTATGGCAATCTTAGTAAAACCGAAGTCCCTCACACAATAACTGACGTTTGCATAGCATAACTTGCACTGGCTGTAAAGCTGTGGATGACGTCACGGAGATGAGCCAGCACATTTGTAGTGTTGCTACCCTTTGCGGCAACTTTCTTTCTGCATGTTCTGCACACAGGATAGTTGTCCTCCACCAGCTGTCCCTCGGCATTCTTCAGAAACCCAAAGCACGCCCAGACCTCAGACTCTGTGCATTTAGTTGGGGGAGAAATGTCCTGCGTGCCGCTGTCACCACCTTCTGCCATGTTTTCATTCTTTGTGTTTACACATGCTACGCATTCATGCAGCGCCTGCATCGCGAGACTTGAATGAGGCTGTTATTACATATCCTGATAATCCACCGCGATAATGCAATTAATTTAAACGTAAACGGTAATTCTTACCATGTAAAAATTAACCGAAATTTACCGTAATATTGTTACATCCCTAGTTCTGTCTTGCTTCGTTTTGGTGCAATTTCAGATGTTACAACTGCCCCCGGTCTCCCCTACACCACTGCTTATACTCCCCTGTCACTTCTTTTTATAATCCATGGTGACTCCATGGTGGAGGGGACCTTGGCATGTGAGCGTGTGGCATGAATTAGCTCATACTCTCTTCCTCTTTGTATCTGCTTTGCATGCCATGCATTGCATTTCATGCTTCAGTTGTGAGTCAGTTCATGTAAACTTCTGAAAGCACAATATGGAGTTATTACCAGAACTGCTGCAGACTAATCTAATAGAGTCGCTAAGTGGTGCATCTCTCCTGTGTATAAGCTCTTGGGGGGGTATCAGATATCATAGCAGCCTGTTGTTTTGGTTAATGTAATTTCTCTTCAGGCCTGTGTCTGTCTCATATTCCTGTCGATGTGTTTACAGGCTGCTCCTCTGTGACTCCTTAGGGTGACTCTGGGTATGGTGCAGCCAAATACGCGCGGGCACTTAGGTTTGTTGTTGTCAGTTTGATGTGATTCATCCCTGACTCACAGCAGAGTATTTACAGAGGACCAGGACTGTTGTCTCAACACGTTTCTGTCACGTTGCTCCGGGATTATAACAGACAGAAAATATCAAAGTGCGAGAGGCTGTGAAAAAGTTACTTCACTTCCTCTTAGCGCGCGATGCTTGCAGTTGGGTAATACCTCCCGTTTATTTCAGACTCTGCCTCAGTTCCTGTTACATGATGGCTAAAATACTGGGTTACAAGGAAAATGCGCTGCAGTGTAGACTACAGTCGGTGCTATCACACACAATAAATGAGCCATGACTACTTTTACTTTGTGGATTTTAAATTGCGCAACGGAAAATCTCGCAGCTCCAAATCTATTTTAAAAGTCGACTTCTCTTTTTGTGTCACCAGAAGGTAATGGGACGAAAGAAATGTATACCTTTCTGGTCCTTATAATCCTGGCTGTGAGTCCCTACATCTGTAAAGGTAAGCCAGCCTTACATATTTCATATTTCTTGTGGTAATTAAATCGTGATATGAACATGCAGATCACCTGACTGACTGGAAGACACTTTTTGTGGGATTTATAGGAAATGATTGTTTTGGTTTGGTTTTGGTTTCACAGCATAATGTTCACTGAAGTCATTAAGAGTTACAGGAACCAGTATTTGAAAATGTATTGGATTTAACGAGAAATAATAATAATAATATAATATTCCTAATATCCTATTATTAAAGTCATATTTCAAGACTGAAAACTGTCAGTTTAAATCAGCTGCATTAAAATCTATACTATTTTACTTTCCAAGTAGAAATTCTTATTTAGAAATATATTATTTGGAATAACCACAGATATAAGTTCTTGGTTTTTTGTGTCGATTTATAATAGGCTATTATATTACAGTACAAAAGTATGGCTCTATCAGACAATACTAATTCTTTTAGGTGTCTTAAAACTTCTACCAAATATAAAAATAAAGCAGTCAGTGGTGGAAGTACATTTACTCAGATACTGTACTTAAGTACAATTTTGAGATACTTCTACTTTACTTGAGTATTTCTATTTTATGCTATTTTATACGTATACTACACTACAGTTCTGAGGGAAAATATTATACTTTTTATTCCACTATATGTATTTAAACACCTTGTTACTGGTTACTTTGCAGTTTCAGATTAATAATACAAAATATAATTCATAAATAAAAGAGGAATTATATGTTATAAACTGAGTGACCCAGCAGTAAATGAATCAGAATCAGAATCAGAAATACTTTATTGATCCCCGAGGGGAAATTGTTTATGTTACAGTTGCTCCTTGCAAGAGAGGAAAGATACGTGAAAATATAAGAAATTTAAACATTAGTATTAACAAATATAGAGTTAAATAAACAGGAATTATTAACAAACATAAACTTAAATAAATATATATATATATACATATATATATATTGTAAACTGAAGATTATTTACACAAACAAAATATATACAGTCAGGGTGAATGGGGTTATTGCACAAGTTAGATTAAATTATTGCAGTGTGTGAAAAAGTCTCAGGGCCACTCAGAGGGAGGAGTTGTACAGTTTGATGGCCACAGGCAGGAATGATTTCCTGTGGCGCTCAGTGGTACATCTTGGTGGTATGAGTCTCCCACTGAAAGTACTCCTGTGCCTGACCAGCACATGGTGGAGTGGGTGTGAGACATTGTCCAAGATAGTTCGTAGCTTAGACAGCATCCTCCTCTCTGACACCACCATCAGAGAGTCACACTCCATTCCCACAACGTCACTGGCCTTGCGGATCAGTTTGTTGAGTCTGTTGGCGTCCGCCACCCTCAGCCTGCTGCCCCAGCACACAACAGCATAGAGGATAGCACTGGCCACCACAGACTCATAGAAAATCCTGAGCATAGTCCGGCAGATGTTGAAGGACCTCAGTCGCCTCAGAAAATAGAGACGGCTCTGGCCCTTCCTGTAGAGAGCATTAGTGTTCTTAACCCAGTCCAGTTTATTGTCAATGTGTACCCCCAGGTACTTATAGCTCTCCACAATGTCCACACTGACCCCCTGGATGGAAACAGGGGTCACCGGTGTCTTGGTCCTCCTCAGATCCACCGCCAGTTCCTTTGTCTTTGCCACGTTGAGCTGCAGATGGTTCTGCTCACACCATGTGACAAAGTTATCCACAACAGTACTGCACTCATCCTCATCACCCTTGCTGATACATCCAACTATAGCAGAGTCATCAGAAAACTTCTGAAGATGGCAGGTCTCAGTGCAATAGCTGAAGTCCGTGGTGTAGAGGGTGAAGAAGAAGGGAGAGAGGACAGTCCCCTGCGGGGCCCCAGTATTGCTGACCACTCTGTCTGACACACAGCGTTGCAAGCGCACATACTGTGGTCTGCCAGTCAAGTAGTCTACAATCCAGGACACCAGGGGGGCATCCACCTGCATTGCTGTCAGCTTGTCACCCAGTAGAGCTGGACGTATGGTGTTGAACGCACTAGAGAAGTCAAAAAACATGACCCTCACAGTGCTCGCCGGCTTATCCAAATGGATGTAGACACGGTTGAGCAGGTAGATGATGGCGTCCTCAACTCCAAGTCGGGGCTGATAGGCGAACTGGAGGGGGTCCAAAAGTGGCTTGACCATGGGCCGGAGCTGCTCCAAGATGAGTCTCTCCAGGGTCTTCATGATGTGGGAGGTCAATGCCACGGGTCTGTAGTCCTTGGAGCCACTGGGACGCGACGTCTTTGGCACAGGAATGAGGCAGGATGTCTTCCACAGCAAGGGGACCCTCTGGAGACTCAGGCTCATATTGAAGACATGCTGAAGTACTCCACATAGCTGGGGGGCACAGGCTTTGAGTTTTGTGGCTTTGTGTTAAAATCCCAGGAAGGAGCCCTTCTGTCTGGAGTTTGCATGTTCTCCCCATGTCAGTGTGGGTTACTCCGGCTTCCTCCCACAGTCCAAAGACATGCAGGTTAATTGGTGACTCTAAATTGGCCATATGTGTGAATGGTTGTCTGTCAGTCCTGTGATAGTCTGGTGACCTGTCCAGGGTGTACCCTGCCTCTCGCTCAATGTCAGCTGGGATAGACTCCAGCCCCCCGGCAACCCTCAAGAGGATAAGCGGTTACGAAAATGGATGGATGACTTTCATTCAAAACCACTACCATCCCACTTACAACTGAGGCTCTTTATTCACTCGGCTGTGCAGGTGATGCATAAAACCTTTAAGTAAGCTGGTTTTCAAATGGTGTGCTCATCTTTGATCTGTGTGGTTTCTCTTCAGATGAGAATGACCTTTTGATTTGGATCCAGTGGTTAGTGTGGTTTTGTGCTGCTTTTCAGCACTCAGGAGAGTCATCTGACCCCCCAGTATTTCACAAGGCTCTTGTGACTTTGTTTTAAAAAATGTGTTTTAAATTAAGTGCTTTGTGAAAGTTAAAAATAGCCAGTAGAAAATACCAAAGAGGACTGTACTCAGTGATGGATTAATTGTAAGTAAAGTATTTGTACACTGTTGTATTGCTACATATTAGGCCAAAGATCTGAATATTTCTTCCACCACTGACTACAGTCCTCCTTTCTCCTTTCCAATCCTTTCTCTATCCGCCATTTTTTAACTTTCAAACAGCGCTTAATTTGAAACACATTTTGTAAAACAACGTCAAAAGAGCCTTGTGAAATATTAGGGAGTCCTGCACTGACCACTGGGACCCAAACAAAAGGTCATTCTCATCTTAAGAGAGACCACACAGATCGAAGATGAGCACACCATTTGAAGACCAGTTCATTTAGCAACAAGTTTTATGAATCATCTGCACAGCCGAGTTAATAAAGAGCTACAGCTGTAAGTGGGATGGTACTAGTTTTGAATGAACTTAATCGTGATAAAGCTAGTCTAAATAGTACCAACAGTACACCAGTAGTTGTTTACTGCAGCTGTAGTTTGAATTTCAAATTCAGCCAAGCAGTTGTTTGCATCTCTTAGATCTGACGGGTTCCTCCAACAATTCTCATACAAATATGTGTAAAAAAAGATCATCTAAAATCTAAGTAAAGTTGTGCAACAGTTAAAACATAGGAATGAAATATGATATAATGTAAAATAAAACATAATACTGTGGTAGAGAGCTGTGAATGTAATTCTATCACACCTGTTGCCGCCAACATCAAAATGTTTCCTGGTAGCCACATTTGCACATACATTTGAGTAATGAATATTGAATGATAACAGAAGCCTCACTGGCTTGCTCTCAGTTGTTTCCCAAATCAAACAGAGGTAGAAAGATGAAGCTGCCACTCCAAAATGCCGGCCAATGCTGCATCACTATGTGATAGATACTAAAAACAAAGTGCAACCTGCAGTGGTCATATAAAGCATTTTTAAATCTGTGTTCCTGTCACATGTCTTGACACATGATGTTCCTGATCTATTTAAGGACAGCTTTAAGCATGGGAAATTCCCACACAGGACATATGTGTATGCACAGACTGGACCAGTAGTAGCAGAGAAACATGCTGCAAACCAGATGTGGAGCAACACTACGAATGTTTCAGGAGTGCATCCTGAACAGTGGTGTGGATCACGGACTGCTCACACTCCATTGAAACAAATAAAACACAAGATGCTCTTCCACTGAAACAATTAGTCAGCAGACAGTTCGTCACTGTCGTAGCTGTGTAATCCCAGCAGAGATGTATTGACCCCTAAGGCATCCAGAGCAAGCTGATATGCGTCAGTTGAAGCCGTTCTTACCCACAAGGTCCACACTTACTGCTGTTCTCAAGGTATTTCCACAGTCTTCAAAGGGTGCCTTCACACTTACCTGCTCAGTTCAGTTAAAACGAACCCTGGTGTGTTTGCCTGGTTTGTACAGTTGGTTTGGGCTGGTGTGAAAGCTGTCAATCGATTGGCAACTAGCGTGGAGCACACAGCAGGACTGAGACTGTTTGAAATGGAAGGTTGTGGTGTTTTTCCTGGAGGACTGTGGTGGTGGTGTGAAAGCAAACACACCAACTGTTGGATTTTTTGACAGTAGATATGTGATTTAAGCGTGATTTCAAGAGCTTAACTTATAATCAATCAATCAATCTGCTGTTTGTGATCTGCTCAGGAAGTGATCTTGTGATCAGTCTGTAGATGTGATGTTTCCTCCCCTTCCGCTGTCTCTCAAGGGATCTTGTTTCATAAGAAAAAGTGTGGTGGTAAATTGCAAGAGCTTGTCTGAGTTGTGCCATGAATTACACATATGATGTTTGTCAATTTTAAAGACAGTTTCGCAAGTCAAAAAAAGCACATCACAGTTTGTCAGAGTAGCATTTAGTTTTGTGTGAAACTGCTCAGTGGACGACATCTAACGTCCCACAGGGGATATGTCACCAACACCAACAGGCCATTACCTTGGCACATTTCATTTTGTTCTTCCAGGATGAGGGAAAAGTATTAAAGGAGAAAAAAGAAAATCGCTACAAGTCTGGCCATGTTGAGAAATGCAGCTTTGCTTGTGTGAGCACATCTTGGTACGAAACATAGAGAGACAGTTATTAAAGAGAGAAACAGAGAGAGAAAATTATGCACCATATCCTCGACAGTCTTATACTTAAACAAGTTTACTAAAAACGCCGATTGTCTTCATTCATTCATTCACTTTCTGTAACTGCTTATCCTGTCAAGGGTCACGGGGGGGGGGGGGGGGGGGGACCCGGGGCTTGGGGCAGGGTACACCCTGGACAGGTCACCAGACTATCACAGGGCTGACACATAGAGACAGACAACCATTCACCATTAGAGTCACAGAATAACCTGCATGTCTTTGGACCGTGGGAGGAAGCCGGAGTACCCACAGAAAACCCACACTGACACGGGGAGAACATGCAAACTCCTCACAGAAGGGCTCCCCCAACCTGGGTTCAAAACCCACACCAGGTTTGAACCAGGAACCTTCTTGCTGTGAGGCAGCAATGTTAGCCACTGTACCATGATGCTGCCCTTGAGACTCTTGACTCACAAAATGATCTTTTAACTGTACAAACATCATATGTGTAATTCATGACATAATTCAAATGGGAACCAAAATTATTTGTCTCTCGTCATTAACTGCAGCAGTCGACTCATCTCACTGCGTTGCAGAACAGAGCGTTTCAAGAGATCCTTCGTTCTCACGGCAGTTAGACTGTTTAACACACACACTCACACACACATCACCTTAGCCACAACTGGACTGGACTGTGTAATGGGCAATTTAATTTTTAATTTCTGTTTATGCACTTATTTTAACTTATTTTATTTTATGTCAATTTTAATACCACTGTATTGTGTATCCACCTACCTACCTACCTACCTACCTACCTAGCTACCTACCTACCTCTTGGTTGGGACTTTGCCTTACTATAAGCAATATTCAGTATTTATGTAAAGCATTTTATAACTATGGTAACAGATATGTCAGCATGTGATAATGGGGATTTTTCCTGATCAGTCACACTTCCAGTAAGTGTGACATAGCGATGGCACAGTAATATTCCAGTATATTGTTGTACTAGACACCTCATTTTCATCCTGGATCTACCTGTTAGTCATGTGGTCGATTTGCATTCTTATAATATTAATAATGCTGATAATCACTTATTTCTCCATGAGCTCTTTGTGACACCAGAGAGCATAAACACACACATATTAGAAGCATGAAAGTGGTGTATGACCTGCTGTCAGTCAGAATTTGATTTTCCCTCCTGGGTCCTGACGATGCGCTGATGATCGCCAAAACTGTCCAATCAAACAATCAGCTGTCAGCAGGGTCGTTATATTGGGGGGACAAGTGGGACTGATTACTCAGGGCCCCATTGGAAGGGAGCTCACGAAAGCCTGGGATGAAAAGTTTGATTTTGTCTGCAGTAATTAGTGTCATAACAAAATAAAAATTGGCTGAATAACTTTGTTGAAAGACTGGACTTTGTAAAAAACAAACAAACAGTAGAAGCAGTCTGAGGTCCCTCTCACGCCTTAAACGTGCAAAATGGTTCAGTCCACCCTGGCACTAGGATTTGTCTCTAAACACAGCTAGAGCTGAGTGAGTGACTGCTTACACTGTTGAAGTATCGACATACACTGTCATGTCTCGGGTTCCATAAAGAAAAGAAAGAAAGACAAAAACAAACAAACCAACAGAATTCAAAAGGTGCTTGAGAGCCCTGGATCAAGAGAGAAAGGGCCCACAGAGACTGTGCATGTGTCATGATCCAGGGTTTTTGTTAATGTTCTGTTATCTTGTGGACTTCGTTCTGGGGTTTTCTGTTAGTGTTCCTCCTTGTCTTGTTATCCATTCATGTTTAATCTGTTTCCTCTTTTATTTTGTTGATTCTCTCCTCATTTGTCACAGCTGGCTTCACTTCCTGTCTTTGTGCATTTTCTTGTTTCTAGCACACGTCTTCCTTCAGTGGCTGAATCCAAATGTTCAGACACCTGCAGACTTGCTGACTTTGCGAGCACGTTCACGGGAAGTCCGGGAGTGCTGAGGCCTCAAGCGGACTTCCTGCAGGCTTCCAGAGAATCCGCTTAGGCAGCAGATTTCACTGATTTAATAACCCGCAATTCACTGATAGTTAGGCCTTTTGAAATGCTACTTGAATTGTGTATGCCAGAAATAATATTCAACCACATCGTGATACAGATTCGTAGACGTCTAGGCTGTAGAGGGACTGAAATTGCTTTTTATTATTGCGTTCTATCAGGCTGTGCAATAGGCTAAACAAAATGGCTAAAAAAACAACAAAAGAAGGTCTTTCAGTGTAAATAAATACCCAATTTATTAGTTATAGTCCTGTCCTTATTCAAAAACTTTTCTGTTTTTGGACTTTACGTGATGACGGTAAAGTCGTCACACAATGTACAACTGAAGTCCTCCAGGGTTCCATCTGCAAGTCCAGAGGGTTGACATTTGGATTCAGCCAGTCTCGTTAGTCCTTCCCTGTTCCCGGAGTCTTCCCCTAACACCTGTTTGTTCCACCCCAGTGTTCCCCACCAAAGCCTTGTTGTGAGCCAATCCCCATTTCCATTTCAGTTTTGGTTCTTCTGTCATTTGGACTTTCTGTTACCTGCCTGTTCTGTATCAGCTTTATTAAAGCTCGCTTTTTGTTTAAGCTCAAACTTGCCCGCTGCTCTGCTTTTGGGTCCTCCCCAAACTGATACTTAACAGTGGGCGTAGGGCCCAGAATTTATTGCTATGCCCCTTATTGTTGGTCCATATCACGTCATGTTTGCTGGACATTAACCGGACCAGACGTAAAAGTTAACAGCGTCTAATTGTTTCCCTTTGGTCCAAACCAAATGAAATGAATTTCAAGTGTGAACACACCCAAAGACTCTTCTAACCATCTGGTTAAAAAATACATTATCTTTCTGTTGAACGATCAAATAAGATTTTTAACCTGTTTTCCTACTAACGACACTGTTTCCTAATGCAAACAAAAATGGCAACTGGAAACGTACTAACACGCACGTACCAAAAGTGTTTTTAAGATGACCTTCTGGGTCTCTAAGATCCTCAGATATTTATTTTCCTGCTCTGCTCTGACTCTCCTACTGAACGAGTGGATGTTGCTTGGAGCCCGTATTTCTGTTCTGATGACGGTTTCATAGTTGACTAATGGGCTCTTCTTTGCTGTTGGTGCTATGAGAACGTCTCTTGCATTGCTAATGTGTTCATGCAAACTAAAGTCTTCCTGTAGCTGCTTCAATTGGAAAGCTTTCCACCTGCAACCGTTTGTGAAGCAGCAACAGGAAGTGTTGAGTCATGGAGGTTAGTGACCAACTGACTCCTTGTTTGATAAAGAATTGGCACACATGGACATGTTTTGGCTCTTCATTGTTCGTGGATCAGTTTCTAATATGGCAAGGGAATACTGGAACTAAAGATGCAGTCACAAGTGAACTGATTGGTCTAAAAGCTAAAAATGAAATAAACTGAAAGCATGCTAGAGAGGATGTTGTGTCATTTAATTTGGAAACAGAATGACAAACACCACAAAATGCTCCACCTCTGCTGCTACCGTGAACAAATCAGAGCTGTGGATTGTGATTCAGAGGATTCCAGTTATTCCCTGTCTGACACTGGGTGATAAAACAAAGAAACAAAAAAAGAATCTAAAAGGTAACGAGCAAACCATTAATGCAGAGATCCAATACTGATACTGATTCTGATACATGAAGTCGTGGTATCTGCTGGACAGTATCTCATATGGCTCTGATAGTAAGGTAATGGTAAATGGACATGCACTTGTATAGCGCCTTTCTAGTCTTCCAACCACTCAAAGCACTGCATGTCACATTCACCCATTCACACACACATTCACACACTGGAGGCAGAGGCTACCATACAAGGTGCCACCAAGTTTAAACAGTCACACACACTCACACAGCAATGAGAGCAATTTGGGGTTCAGTACCTTGCCCTCATTGATGGACTGGGACAGTAATGGGCGGAGGTGGAGGAAAGCAGTTCTGGTAATATTTTTTATGTGTGGTTTTAAATGAAAGAGTATTGTCCAGAATGACACCAAGGCTCTTGATGTGGCTGGAGAAGGCTACAGGGAAGTTATCAATGATGATGTGTGGGTGTTTTGGATTTGGAACAGGATGCTTTTTGAACCAGCGAGCAGGGCCTCAATTTTGCTTCTGCTGAGTTTCAGAAAGTCCCTGCTCATCCAACTCCTAATGTCCTCAAGGCAAGAGGTGAGGGAGATGGGAGGAAGGCCAGTGGAGGGTTTAGTCTAGATGTAGACCTGTGTGTCATCTGCGCAGCAATGGAAATGAACACCATGGTGACAGAGGAATGTGCCCAGGGGAATTAGGTAGATGATGGATAAAAGTTGACCCAATACATTGCCTTTTAGGAAATTTCTGCTTCGTGTAGGCCTACCTTTAACATGGATTGATCAAGTCATCGATTTGCTTAATGAGGTCAGTTATTAATATTCAAACAAGATACATTTCATTCTGTTCAGAGGAAAGACCTCTTACCACCCTCAGCAACTCACTAAATCATGCTCATGAGAGTGAAAACTCTGCAGAGCCAGTCAGGAGCATGCAACCAAAACATCATACATTTCCTGTCAGATTTCCACATTACCCAGAATGACTTCAGATTACCTACAGTATTGAGAGAGATGTTTTTCCTTGTGCTGAACACCGGTGAAGACCGCAGTGACGAATGTTTATTTCCAGTCTAGAGAATAAATGTGACAGTGGGCAGTGGATGATGATGTGGTATGCTTTGTTATTCAGATTGCATAACAAGTCAACAAAGACCAGTGTTCCATCTGATGCTGATGTTAGATTCTGGGCCTACTGAGATTTTTGTGGAAGATAAAGAATGGTAGTTTCTCCTTGTGTGACTGAAACATCAGTGCTAAATTGTAAAAGGAGCTCTTATTTATTTTCTGTAACAATACTGTCAAACATCCCCATTGGTGCTGCATGTGAACACACAGAAGGGTTAGTTCTTTTCTAGTCGGACAGTGAATGCAGGCGTGCTTTATGCTACATGATTTAATCTGACACAACAAGACTTGTGTGGGCTGTGTGTGTGTTAAAGTGGGGAGAGTGCACTTGTCTTGTTAGCAGTAAATCATCACCATTAATTACTGTTACTGTTTCTAATGTATTCTCTGTGGCTTACGACATTTGGGGCTAGCCTCAAACTGTGGAATTGCTGAAGTGTAAAAATGACAATAAAGATAAAATATCAGTTTCTGAGTGGTAGAGGTGCTAGTAGATGGATTTTCTTTTGTGGGTAGAGCCAGGTTAGCTGTGTCCCTGTTTCCAGTCTTTATGCTAGGCTAAGCTAACCAACTGCTGGCTCTAATTGCATTTCAGCCCAGTGGCTGAAAAATGGTGGCAATGTACGTTTCTGCAGACCACAAATACATAAAATTTAAATGTTTGATACATAACATGCCGATGTTACAGTTTCTAATGTATTATATGTAGCTTTTGGGAAATATGCCTACTAGCTTTTTAGCCAAGCATTAGCTTAGCTTAGCATAAAAACTGGAAACGGGGAAACAGCTAGCCTCAGATTGTTGAATTACTGAAGTGTATAAATGACAAAAATGTACAATGTGTTAATTTGTGAGTGACAGAGGTGTTGGTTTTGTGGATTTTGTACCCAGTGGATAGAGCCAAGTTAGCTGTATCCAGTCTCTATGCTAAGTAAGCTAACCAGCTGCTGGCTTCATCTGTATATTTCAGCCCAGTCACCAGAAAAAAATGTTGGCATGTACGTTTCTGCAGACCTCAAAGACATAAAATTTTCATGTTTTATATGCATCATATCAATGATTATAAGTGACATAGTTTTGATTACATGTACATGAGCAGACTTGGTGGGGTGGGGATGGTGGATGGCATGTTAGCGAGACGCCTACAAAGCTGCAGACCACTCTTCGAGACCAACAAAGAACAAAAGCGGTTGTAATTTAGCAAGTCACTGCTGTTTTCCCAGCGGCTTTTTGGGCACCAAACGTGGGAGTTTTGTAGTGACCTGTCACTGTTTTTCCAGCAGGGATAGTGCCACAAAAAGATGTTGCTTTTTACCAAGACATCGCTTCATTTGCTGCCGGGATTTTGTCCACCAAACTGGGTATTTTGAGCCAAAACATGATCTTTTCTTAATCGTAACCACAATTTAACAACAGAGCTGTTGACGTATCTGCTTTAATGTATCGATTGTCTCCAGAAACGTACATTGCTGGCATTTTTTATGGCGATTTGGTTGCATGTTTACAACACAGATAAGAAAGTGGTATCAATCATCTCATCTAACTCGTGGCAAGAAAGCAAATTATTGTATTTCCTAGACTTGAATTTCATCTACATTATGAAATGCTGAACAACATTTTTATTTTCTCAAGGCCAACATGAGAACGCCTGCGACGTTTTCCCTAAAGATCAGTACCTTGAAGTGGGATCTGACATCAACATTGTTTGCCAGACTTCATGTATCCAGGGCAAAATTTTCTGGACACTGAACAACAGACACATCAAAGAAAGCCTGTCAAACACAACCAACTCTACACACACGGTCCTGTCTCTGAGGAACTTCACCCACCACAGTGCTACACTGGAGTGCCACAGTGCAGCTACTCAGCAGGTCCTTGGAGGCACCACCATCAGGACGTACTGTAAGAAGTTTTTCGGCTTTTAAAGATTATTTTTTGGGCTTTTTGCCTTTAATGACAGGACACTTTCAAGTGTGAAGGGGGGCTGCTATGGCAGGGACATTGCCTTTGTACATGGGCTGCCTGCTTGACCCACTGACCTACTGGGCGCCCCTGTAAGAAGTATTTTTGATGCTTATATGGCTGTATAGATGCCTGCAATAACGTGAGATATATGATATTTCTGACTTTCTTTTTCACAGCAAAACCCGGCAAAATATCATGTCTCTTGAAAAACAGAAATCAGGAATTGGAAGGTTCACCAGACCTGTTCATCTGCAAATGGGACCATCAGATTAATTCTTCATTGAAAATAGAATACATTGTGCTGTGGTGGGTGTCAAATTTTCTTTCTTTTGTTTAAGAACTAATGGAGGAAAGAATCTTTTTGATTTATGTAATACATGTATTTCTTTCAGTGGCTCTTCCCAGAGCGAGCTCTGCAGCTCATATACAACAACATGCACAGTCGACATTACTCCAGGCTCAAATACAATAAATCTATATGAGATGCTCAATATTACTGTGAGAGCTAAGACTACTGCTTGGCAAGCTGACTCTGACCCTTATATACGTAACCCAGAGCACATATGTAAGTAGCAAAAATATATATTTCTTAATGATATCTTTGTGTTTTAACATTTTACAGTTCTGCATTTTGATGTGCTGTCATAATCATATTCCCTCAGTGCAAATTATCCGTCCGACGATAAACGTAACTCCCTCCTCTGACGATCTGTTGGTCAAATGGAAGCGGTCACTTTTTACAAGTGAGTGTCACTGTCAAGTCAATTACAGCAAGGTACGTCCCTCATCATAAGCTACCCATATTAAAATATTGGCTTCATTTTGAACCTTATACTTTTTCAATTCTTTAAAGCACAGGTATAATGTGTGTAATGTTATTGGACCCATGTTAGATTTTAGTTCCTTGTAAGGCTGCAACTGTCGATTATTTTCATAGTCAACTAATCATTTTATCGAAAAATGTGTTAAAATGTTGAAAAATGTCAGTCTGTCTCTCCCAAACCCCAAAATGATGTCATCTAATGTCTTGTTTCGTACTCACGCCAAAAGGGGTTTAGTTCACCATCATGGGAGAGTGTGTAAAGCTGCCAATATTTGAACGTAGGAAGCTGCAATGAGAGTATTTGGGGGTACTTTAGTACTTTTTTTTTTTTAGCCTTTAATTGACGGGACAGACAGGTGTGAGGGGGAGAGAGAGAGGGGGAGTGACGTGCAGGAGATGGCCACAGGCTGGAGTCGAACCCAGGCCCCTGCGGCAACAGCTAAGCCACCGACGCCCCACTTTAGTACTTTTCTATGAAAAATGACTCAAACCAATTAGTCGACTACTAAAATAGTCATCAGTTATTTTAATATTTGATTAGTCATCGATTAGTCGACTAATCGTTGCAGCCCTAGTTCCTTGTATAATTTGTCATCTCCAATCATACTAATTTGGTTCGTTTATTTTTATATGACTCGAGTCAGACTCATTTGAGGACTTGAGACTTGCTTGCCTAACACTGATAAAACACCCAACATCAACTCGGAGTACGGACAGATGGCTTCGTCCGTGTCTGTATACATATCTAACATTGAGCATAAATGAGCCTTGAGACTGCTACTATAATGCTGCGTTCATGTGATATTGAGAGAACTGGAAGGACAGGAAAAAGTCGGCTTGAAATAGTTTTTTATAAAGGAAAGAAAATCTGGTTTTAATCCGACTCATTTTGGTATTTGCTCACAGCCCTGTCTTCAACAGCAAATACAATTTGTCAGAAACATAAGAGTGGCCAGATATTACATTTGCTGTCAATATAATGACAAGATGTTGTAATTAACATATCAAGCACTCGCTAAAATGGTAACATGAACTTGTCAGTAAAATTCTCAATAACAACTAATGTCTTCAATCAAAACATGCCCAATACAATATCTGTTTGTGGTGTCTACAGTATTGTTTAAGCACTCACAGCCCCTATCGACCTCGACCACCTCCCTATTACTTCAGATGGTACAAAACTACACTACCTCTGGCAGAACACCACTCTTTGTTCAGCTTTATGGCTCCCAGTGGCAATTAAAAAGTACAGTTGTTTTTGATTCTGCCTCTGTTTTTCTTTATTTCGTTTGTGTTCCCCTTCGTGACTGATCGAAGCCATTTCTGTTTGCCTCTCTGTTCCAGGCTGTCAGTGGAAGAACTCCAGAGGTTAGAAATAGATTTTTACTTGACATTTCTCTTCACCTAAAGAAAGCTGTGTCTGTTTAAAATCTCCTTTATTAATATTTAATGGTCTCAACTTTGGATCTTCTGGGACTTCCCTAATGGGAAGTTTCTAACCAAAATCTTTATGTTTTTCCCAGTCGGTGATAATCAATAAGACTGTTGAGAAGCACAGCAGTGGGGCGGTGACGATTACAAAAGTGGAATCCTGCAGTAACTACACATTTTCAGTCCGCTGTGCTTTACCTAAGGCTCCCTGGAGTGACTGGAGTAAGGAGAAGACAGTCCTGACCAAACTGAACAGTAAGATCAATCTATGGCAATAATCTGAATTCAATATGGGTCATGTAATCAGCATATTTTATTTGGATAGTCTGAATTAGATCTTTTTCTGAATGTATCATTTTCTGATTAGGACGGTTGGCTCTGTGCGTTGTCATGGATGTATTGTACACAAGACATCTTGCCAACTGTTTGCAAGGTGGAGGTAGAGATACATGCTCTAAAGAAAAGTTCACATTCCTGGTTGGAAGAAGAAACGCTCCTAAAATTAAACATAATGATAGACTTGGATATCAACAGGCTTTTGGATATGCACAAAATAGCAGTGCAGACCTTTTCAGGAAAGTGGTTAAAGGAATAAAAGAGGGAGGCAGTGCTTGCATGGTTGAACAAGTCTACCACCAGTGGAATACTACTTTGATGCAAAGAAGCTAAATAGCACAAGAGGCTCCAGCTGTTCCACCATTTGGTATTTTGACTTGATAACCAACATGTTGGGGCATGTACATGCATCGTTTTAGAGCAGTGGTTCCCAACTGGTCCAGCCACGGGGACCAGATTTGTTCATAGTCAATAGTTTAAAGTCCACTCAGTTTAAAACATTTAGCGTCATACTTGCGTTTGGCCATGTTGTCAAGCTTGTTTGTTGTCTCTGTTAATGGCCGTCTGTTATTCACTCACTCTACAGCAGGAGATGGCACTTCACAATAAAAGCTCTGTGCCGGATATTCACTATGCTTCAAAATAAAGTGTGTGCTTTTCACAAACATTTGTGAGTCACCAGTTGGGGACAGTTGGGAATCACTGCTAAAGAGCTTTGAGTTGCTAATAATATCTCAGTTGTGTTAGATCCTAATTAGGGTTGGGTACCGAAAGTCGGTGCTTATATGTAACCGGTACCTACACAGCCAATACCTACCAGACCGAAACAGAACGCACATTATGGTGCCTCCTTTTGGTGCTTTTTTTTGAGTGCTCTGTCTCCCTCTATTGGACATTACACGTAACAGAATCATTCATTGATTCATTCGTTCATTTGTTGAGTGTATATTATTATTTAAAGGCATGCTAAGCACCATTAGCGTCACTTCTGTTTATGTTCAACAATGTTATCAAACACAACGGAACCAGACTTTAATAGAGTTAATATTATTGTAATGTTAATTTAAGTGTTTTTTATTATATCTTAAAACTGTTAATAGAGTTCATATACCTATTTATTTCTAGGTAGCCTATTTCTAATTTGCCTCAGCAATAAATAAATAAAAACATTGTTTTTATTATAATTTAAAACTGTTATACAAAATACTCACATACTTCTGAAAGGTGGCCCATTAGTGCCACTTTTCAACCTCCATAAAAAAACTCATATTTTGAGGTATCGGTTCAGGCACCGTTTAGGCACCTGTTCCATTTTAAAAGTATCGGTTCGGCACCGGTATCGGAAAAAACCTAAACAATACCCAACCTTAATCCTAATTGGGCCCATTGTATATGCATGCTATGTTTACCTTTGGACCAAATATGCAGATTTTTGAAGAACTGGATTCATCGTCCGGATAATTTTAGTGTGATTTGCAGACGTTTGGAGATGTCTGTCATTAAGGAAAGCTCGCTGCCAATATGGTACCAGCTAATTGAATAAAAAGAGTAAAATACTTTTTTGCGCTGAAAATCAAAAAAAAAAAAAAAAATTCAAATAAACAGATACAAAGTCTAAAGTCATTAGTTAATTACGAATATGCACTGTGATGTGCAAATAAACTAAACTAGACACAGGCCTTGTGAGGAACAGCTCCGATGAGATCCCACTTAGTATTACTGAAGAAAACAAAGCATAATGTTCTGCTTTTTTACTGCGCTGTCTTGTGCAAACATTTCACTTGAATTTTCATTAATATTTAAGTGAAACTAACAATGGTTGACTTTGCGGTGGAGGACAAATGAATGATATCCCTGTGCATATACTGTGGTTCGAAGCTAGTAGCTAATAACAGATTTGGCAAAGAATGATGGTTTGTGCAGTTGATGTAATACGTGCATCTAGTTCACCGGTTTACAAATCAACATTAGTTTTATTTTGAATAAACAAACCAAAAATATTTATTTGCCAACTTGTGTAGAAATGCAAAAAGTTGAAATTCAGAAACATTATTGCGGCTCTAAAAGAGAATACAGATCTGACATACCTGAGCTGCAGGTTGGGACGTGAATGTGAATATTGTTAGAAACACCAGCTACAAATTAAAATGTTAACACTGTACAAACAGACAGCTGTGTTAAAATGACTCCAGGGAGCTGATAATGGCCTGGTAACTCATTGGATATCAGAGTTGATGATTGATAGTTCACAAGAATGGACATGCAACTCTCAGTGTAGCGCTACTTGTATTCTTGGCAGATCACTGGAAAACAAAACAAATGGCAGATTGTACTACCATTCCCACCATCGCAGCTGTAACCATGAGCTGTGTCAATGGATCAATGTTTTAGCGCTGCTTGGGCGGAGACAGATGATTTCCATCAATACCGGCCGTTAAATACCCATGACTACTGCAGAGTCATTCGACCTGGGTGTGAATGCCAATTGTAACCTCTCCCATTTAATTAAAAGGTGGATGTTAGCAGGTGTTGGTGGATTTTTTTGTGCAGTGGAAAGGGGCTCAGTTTACTTATTAACTTATATCATTGACAATACAAGTAAAATACAATACAAATACATCATGAATAAATTTATTGTTATCACTAAAACACATTTCATGTTGACATCTGATACTCCACCCCCAGCAGTTAATGTGAAAACAGTGCAATGGAGTTTTGGCTGCACCCGTCAGAAGTGCAGAACACACATGAGCTGCTGATGAAAAGATGTAAAGTGAACTGCGGCCTGACTCAAACTACCTCGCCAAAAATGAGGGTCTCAGAAAAGAAAAGTGTGAGAAGCCAGGCAGACCGGCAAATAAAACCTGTAATTTTATAGCCAGTGTGAAGATAATGATATCATGTGAAACTAGATGACAGAAGACATCCATTGGTGCCAGTCATGTGATGTTATCTCATTAGGAGGGGGCTAAATAACGCTCCAAAGTTAGGCTAAATTTGGTGAGGGAAAGTGGCATTGCTGTTTTCCAAATTAGTGTATTTGAATATTTCTGCACACTGGGTCCCTAAACAGCCTTGGACTTGCATAAATTGGATATGAGTGGAAAATTGAGACTCTTGTGGATTCAGTGAGACCAATTGTGGTCATGTGCGACAATGTTAGTCCCCTTAGTAGCCATTTTGTTGCAGTAAGACCATTTGAAATAATCAGTGTTGGTGTTACTGCTAAGTGTGGGTGTGTAGTGATGGAGTGGGTGTGGATTATGAGCCCAAAGTGGAAAGATTTGTCCCCATGTCTATAATTTCTAATGACTGGCCTGACTCTAGGTGTGAACAGCAGTCCAGTTCTGTCTTTATTTGGCTTTAGGTCAGTTAACTGTTATCATATTGATGTATGCTCATATTTGTGTTTGTGTATTCCAGTGCTGTTGTTTTGAATATATTGTGACCCTTCACAGAGAGTGATGTCAAGCTGCACCTGTGGAGGAAAGTAGCTGAACCGCAGGAAAATGGAGTTAGACGAGTTCATGTCATGTGGAAGGTAAGGAAGCCTCTCAGTTGAAAATTGTTGTTTTGAAAAATTCATTTAATTGATTTCCAAACTCTTAAAGGCGAAGTGTGTAAGAGTGAGAGATTTAGCAGTGAGGATTGCAGATTGCAACCAGCTGAAACTTCTCCCAGCTAGAATTCCTTCAGTGTTTATTATTCAAGAGCATTTTAGCCAAATTATCGACAAAGATCTCCTCCTCTCCCAAGCAAACAGACTAAATCAGTCTTTATCTGCCACTGCTTGTTGCAGATGGGCTTATAACTACGGTGGGTGACGTGTAAACATGAATAGCCCCATCTTGAGTCAGTGTTTGGATTGTCCATTCTGGGCTACTGTAGAAACATAGTGGTGAATATGGCTATCTCCATAAACAAGGACCTACTCCTTATGTAGATGTAAATGTCTCATTCTAAGGTAATAAAATCACAATGACTCTTATTTTCAGGTGATTATACACTAAACCTAACACGCTGGGTTGTCCGTTCGTCCGTCTGTCCGTCGCGTTCTCATGAAAGCAATATCTCAAGAACACTTTGAAGGAATGTTTCCAGATTTGGCACAAACGTTCACCTGGACTCAGCGATGAGGTGGTTAGAAGGTCAATGTGATCTTGTATCTGTCTCATTCTCGTTGATGTGATATCTTCAAAACACCTTGAGGGAAGTTCTTTGAATTTGACACACACGTTTGGACTGAAGAATAATCTGATTACAATTTGGTGGTTGAAGGTCAAAGGTCAAGGTCAGTGTGACCTCGCAAAACATTATTTTGGCCATAACTCAAGAATTCTTATACAAATTATGAAAAAAACTTCACACAAATGTCTAATGGGATAGAATGATGACATGATGACAGTTTATATCCAAAAGGTCAAAGGTCACTTTCATAGTGACATCATAATGTTCAGCATTAAACACTTTTCTGGCCATTTTTCATCATCATAACTCAGGAACAGAAGGTGAGACATTTGGTCAGATATTGAATTGTTGACTCTAATCTTGGGTGTCCACCTTGAAACTGTGCTGATTGTATAGATCCTCTGTGCTGCTGAGGGTAAGATGTGTGTGAAGCATTCATGTTTTCACAGACATGGATGTAAACTATAAGAGAAACTTGACTGGTGCCCATAGACATACAGCCATGGTGGGGTAATTCTAGTTATATTCCATTCCTGCCAGTATATCCCCCTAAATCCTACACACTGGACCTTTAATTCAACTTTTCAACCGATATTTTCTCAGAGACTTTCTCCTTACGTTACGTGTTGATCTAAAGTGCTTCAAACTGTCTACGCAGGAGGTTCCTTCTACATGCGAAGAGACATTTACCTACGTTATCAAACAGACTCCCTATAAAGAGCAAAAGATGGGAGTCAACCAATGTGGCAGATCGCCTTGTGATGTTTATGTGAACCAAGATGCACACAGAATAAGTCTCAACCTCTTCAGTAAAGATGCCCTGTTTGTGGAGGAGTCTGTTTATGTTCCAGCCGTTGGAGAGAGTGAGTTTTAATGCTATTGATTTTGCTGTTTTAATGAGTAACCACAAATTATAGATCACACTGCTTCATGTTAATGGAACAGTGCTTTGCTCTGATGCATGATAGTGTTTTTATATCATTTTCGCTTCCTTTCACTCGATCTCATTTGGCAGGCCTCCCTCAAGTTACCGACATCCAGACGTCAACATACGAAGGCGTTATTCTGGTCAGCTGGGAAGCTCTTACTCATCCTGTCAGTGGTTACATGATCGATTGGACCCATGATGGAAATCAATATCACTGGGAGGAGAGCAAATATACGAACACAACACTCTCTGGTAGGTTAGAGAACATGTTGATGGACAACAAACAGACTCCTTATGGGTGTTAATCCATGAAATGAGCTCTTGGGATGAGTCATCATCATCAAACTCATGCAGATTTGTGGGAAATGACTAAACCTGTTTCAGATCAATTTGTTTCTCATCTTTCATCGTCGGGTTGTGGCAAAAAGTGGATATGCTCGTGCAAACTTTAAAAGCTGCTCTGTATTGCTTCTTAAGAATGGAGTTTTCAAGAAATGTGATTCATCTCTCACAGAGATGGGATATTCCACAGGGCTGCTCTGTCAGAACTGCTTTAATCTCTTTAATTGAACAAACCCTCTCTACCTTTTTCAACATCCAACTGGGGGGGATGCTGTGACAATCCAACACTCATACCCACTTTATATTGTGATTGGCCAGCTGTATGGCAGTGAGAGACGAGCCAGGGCTCTACTTCTTTCTCTAGCTCTGTTTTTGATGTCTCCATAGCAGCAGCAGCTCTGGCCAGAGGCACTATGTTTTTGGGTTGTCCATCCATCTGTCCCATTCTCATGAACTCAATATCCCAAGAACCCAATGAGGGAATTTCCTTAATTTTGGCACAGACCTTCCCTTACACTCATGGATGAACTGATTAGATTTTGGTGGTCAGATTTCAAAGGTCAAGGCTTCTCATTCTCATAAATGCAATATCTCAGATATCTCAAATTTGGCTCAAAAATCCACTTGGACTCAAGGATCAACCATACACTGAGTCAGTAGACATCATCCTCTGAAGAACATGAATGTTGTATTAATTTTTGAGACATTTCGGTATGGAGCAAGTGGTGGAGTGCCTGACCAGCTGACATTGCCATCCCTAAAGCTACACATCTGGCTAAACAGCTAAACAGGTCTAGTAGTATTTAGATCTATGGCTTTAATGTGTTTTAACAATCACTTGCCACTTCTTACTGTCATAGATTTTCAGAGCAGTCTTTTCTTCCTTGCAGACCTTCTGGATAAGACGCCATACAATATAACAGTAACTCCCCTCTTTGATGACAAGACAGGCCATGCTACACAAGCCCCTCAGATCTGCTCCAGAGTAGGAGGTACGTCATTTAGTTGTTTTTTTAGGATTCTGAAAATGTATTTTCATGTTTAACCAGTCTGATTTTAAAAAACGTGGTCCCCACAGATCCAGGAAATGTTACTATGAATGTTACGGCCTACGACAAAAGTGCCTTTGTGAGCTGGAGTGTGACGTCTCAGGAGATCTGCAGCGGTGTCGTTGTCAACTACACTGTTTTCTACAGTACACAGAAAGGACCACAGCTCAGTAAGTCCACTGCAGACTTGTCTGAAGGTTGCATATGAATAAAAATACACTTATTTCCTCTTCTCTGATGACGTTTCTGTCATGTCATGGTCTTCTAGATGTTACTGTAGACGGCACAAAGCAGGACATCTTTTTGAAAGATCTGAATCCAGACACCCGATACACCATCTATGTCACGGCCACAGCTCTTACTGGAACTACTAACAGCAGTGAGACACACTTTAAAACCCAAAAGTTTGGTGAGTAGACACACCTTATAGCTCTAGTTCTCACAGCACAACTGCAACCATCTAACAGGAATCTTTCGGAAATTGGCATACTCACCCGGAGTGACTAGCGACAGGGTGACAAGGTTAAAAGACCTGCACTCATGGGGTACAATGTACAACCATTCTGTTACACATAGGTGTCCCCTTACGCTGACTGTATGAAATTAACACCCAGACACACGAAACTGACATAAAAAACTAGTTGCAACGAAGGGTGCCTGTTGACTCATGTTGCCTGTGTCTTGCCAAAGACTTGGCGCCATTCAAAAGTGAAGACTGACTGGAAGGATTCAAGGCTAGTTAGCCAGTTAGCACATTAACAACACAACCAAATGTTGACAGAGCAAAGGATTTTTACAGTGCACCATTTCTGCTAAAGAGCTCAATGGCTAAAGAAGTAACCTCACTTTATTTAATGAGATTGTTTCTATCTCATGCCCTCTTGACTTCAGCCATTTGTTTACTTTCCTCACTTCTGTTTCTCTTCTTGTGCGCTGAGCTGAACTGCCAATCAGAGTGATTTCACTCACCAGCGGGCTCCACAGGCTCCCACACTAATTCAACATACAGAATTGGATATAAAAGGCTGACAAGGACCGATTGTAGACTGTAAAAGTAATGGACGTAGCTACCATGATGTCACCCGTTGGTTTGTGGACTTCTGTTTTGAAGCCTCAAATTCAGCCATCATAGATTTTTTTTTTTTTTTTTTTGAGCTAGAAGTGACCATATTTGGGTGAGAGGCTGGCGCTGTGGAGAAGCGAGGGGTGGATCTGATTGAGAAGCCAAGGACACTAATGGCCAGACAGCCTGCCCTTAATTATGTGTAACTTTAAGCCTTAATAAAATGTAAATGGGTTAGTTGTATAAAAATTCAGCACTGGACAGTTGTCACGAAGGGGAATATTATCTTTTTTTTTTTTTTTTTTTTTTTTTTTATTATTACCAGGCTGTAAACATGTTTATTTTTGCTGTGAAGTTGGGCATTTTAATGTCGGGGGTCTATGGGGACTGACTCACTTTTGGAGCCAGCCTCAAGTGGCTGCAGTTTTTGGTTCCCGTGCTGGCTTCATTTTTCAGCCATGGAGGTTGCAACCAGCTGACCGGTGCCAACGGTGCAGGACACACTGCAAAAAACTAGAAAGACAGACGCTCACCGACGGCCCGGCATTGTTCAACGACTGACTATCAGCTTTGTGTGACAGGATTCTCGGAACTGAACCTACCTGCTGTGGCACCAGTGCAACATGGAACAAGGAAAGTGTTGCAAGCCTGAACATGCCCATGAACAACAACGCTCCACCGTCAGACAAAACTGTCTGTCAAATGAAATAATGAAGAAATCAAAACCTAATTTTATTTATATAGCACGTTTCATACAAAGTAATCTCCATGTGCTTTTACATACAACATGTGTGAATAAATCTCAAGGCAATCGAATCGAACGCAACTGGACTTAGTGTTTGTCTTAGAAGACGTTTCACCTCTTATCCAAGAGGCTTCATCAGTTCATGCTTGTCTGACTAGGCTGGAACTAGTCTGACAAACTGGTGTGAAAAAACCCCAGGTATTTAACCTCTGAGGAGGTCATCACAAGGCCAATGATGTCATTGGTTCATTAGTGCTCCAATGGTGTGTCAACGAAGGTTGTTGAAACTCCTGCTGCAGCGGTGGTCGTTGGAGTCATTAGAGTCACATGAGGCCATTTGTGAACGACCACTGTTTTTAGAGGTTAAGCTGTTAAATCTCCTGGGCAAGGATGAAAGGACAGCATTATAGGTGGGATATAGGTGGTGTCGCAGACCTCCTCCTCTATTGAGAGTCCAGTTGCGTTCGATTCAATTGCCTTGAGATAACTATGACCTGGATAAATGAGAATATCCACAGGCATGTGTGTATACAAACAAGTCTTGAGACAAATTCATCCCCAGCCCACCCATCCATACTGTCATACCCAATTACACATCCACAAAAATAAACACCAGAGAAATTTAGACATGATGGCATCTCTTCTGCCCACCATGACAAGATCAAAGATTCTGGCCAGGGAAGTGTTCAAATGCATCCATGTGCAGGACTGGGTTGTTGTGGCAAGTCTGGGAGAGCCTTGGTATTGGTGGTGTTACCTTGGTTAAGAAACAACTCATAACATTTCTTCATACTCTGGAGTCCAAGCCGTAAATTTTTCCATGTTGTTGATTTTGGCAGTTGGTGTTGGCAGTGATGGCCAAGAAAGATGCGCCACTGTTATTTTCCACTGACAAAATGAGGGAAGTGTTAAGGAACCAAAATAAACCGGAGGTCCCACTGCTGTGAGATGAGAGCAGGATAAAGGGCAGCATCATTATAGAGATGAACCCTGAGTGAAATTAAACTAATGCTTTTATTTCCAAGTATTTGTTTGGGGTTGTGACATTACAAATGACAACTCCGTGTCATAGTAGCAGCTGCATGTGCTTCGAGATCCCAACCACTACTATCATTACTCACATTGCTCACTAAAACAATGTCTTGAGTAACTATGAAGTCATGACCTCCTTGCATTGTTTCATAGCTATGATTAACGCAGAACATCATTAATAATCAGTCATTTCTCATCAGTAATTGGAAAATGTTTCAAGCAGTAACACACAACATGTGTCACGTAGAGTTCTGGAGAAGTGAGTCATTGTTCGTGCTTACTACAAATCTATTCTGTTTTTTCGGCAGGTCCGGGGCTCATTGCAGCAGTCAGTGTGTGCGGCAGCATCATTATACTTCTGGTGCTGTCACTTGGATTGTACTGTGCTGTTCAGTAAGTGTCAGTCTTTTATCAGCACTGATGATGTGGTGTGGATTGATTTCAAATGATGACACTTAACTGGAGACATTTCCATGTCAGCAGTAATGTGTAAATGTTTTCATACAGGGCATAATCTTTATATTCATGACCATAACATGTTAAAAAATTGCCCCAAATGATGCTTATAATCTGCTTTATAGGTGGGAGAAATTCAGGGAGAAGCCGGTGCCAGACCCTGGCCGCAGTTCTGTGGCTTTGTTGCTATCGCCAAGTCATCAAGAGGTGAATTCAGTGAGGAATCAATTACATCATTTTAAGTGCATGAGGGGATGATTAAATTCAATTCTCGGTGGTTTGTGGTCAGGGAAGAAAATATGAAGAATGTGTTGCTTTATTTTAGGTGATAGCTGTGAAAAAGTATAAATCGTAGTGGTTTGTATCCATGACCCACTGGGCTTCAGCCCCCTCAGAAGATTTTGACCAGACACCAAACAGTGATGTCACAACAACATTTTTTGCAATGTATTAAATCTAATGCTCAGTTATACTGTCTGTAAATTATATCTTAATAATGAGTTGATAAAAAAATATAATAATAATAATCTGATAAATTATGATGGACTTAAAGTATTTCAGTATTTTCTGACATTTTATGAAAAACAAAATCATTTATTTGAGGAAAATAATCAGCATATTAATCCATAATAACTGGTAGTTGCTTCTTTAAATTGTGTTTCTCAACATGAGGACGCCAGTGGTTCCCAACCGATGGGTCGTGGTCTAAAAGTGGGTCGTTGGTCCATTCTGAATGGACCCCAAGTGACTCGCAAACGTGTCAACTTTGAAAAAAAAACTTTATATTGAAGTACAGGGAATTTCTGGGGCAGAGGTTTTATTTTGAAGAGCCATTTCCTGCTGTAGAGTGAGAGACTAAAAGGACAGCTATACAGCCATATTTCAAACCTATTCATCACAAACAATCTAATCTAAGTGTCATGATTCTGTAACTAAGATTTTACCTCCTGAATAATCGACTATCTGCATGTGTGTCTTTGTGGCATGTGTGGATCTGTTCGCAGGGAATATACACCTTCCCGCCATTCAGCAATCCACCCGAAAGCATCTGTGACAAGGTTTACACAGAGGAAACTCAGACAATAGCCACCTCTCCACAAGCCACAGGCAGTAATGAAACCCCAGCCAGCGTCCAGACAGAGGAATACGTCGATCCAGCCACGGTTCCAGTGCTGCACTTACAGAATAAAGACCCAGTCGAGGCTGTGGAGACACAACACTTATCCTCTCCTGATGATTCCACCGCACTGCTTCCTTCAGAGACCTCCCCGGTCAGCCCGTATCGAAGCCAGACTCCTGTGCACAGTCCTACCAGTAAAGAATTGAAGCAAGTTCCACCAAAACAACCAGAGAAGACGATGCCGATGACGGTTTATGTCACTTTGAACATGTTTGAACAAGGCCAGGCCAGGTGAGGAAAATGGAAAGACAAAACAATGAAAACATTCCAAGATTCAAGAAAAATGAATGAGCTCTGTGGAAACCAGGCATCATTAACATTGCCAAAGACTTGCATGATTGTGTGTGGCATTTTCCTGCCTGGCACTGCTTCCACTGCGGGGTGAAAGCAGAAGATTGTAATCTTGTATCAGACTTCCTAACCCAGGTCATAAAATGTAATGTTATGTGTAAATAAAAGTACATTGTGCTAATGCTACTGCAAACATGATATTTATAGCTAAACAATGTGTGTAGTAACTGCTTTGCTGAGTCTGCTTGGTGTCTTCTGCAGAGCTAATTATATGGAGATAAGTGTATATCCCTCCAGCAACAGTTTTTGGTCTCAGTTGATGCATCTACGCCATAATGTGTTCAGAACTCTGAAAAGAAACTGAAACTGGGGCCTAAACTATGCAGCAGAGGTTGAAATCATAAAACAAATATGTGGATGTACAGACTGTATTATATTAAACCATAAAGCACAGGTTTGTCCAGTGATAGCAGCACTGAGATTTTTTATATTATGTTGTAAATACCACAATATTAGCTGTGTAATATAATGAGCTTCCCATGTGTTTCCTGTTATCAGTCACATCTGCTCCTTGTAAAACAATATTTAACTGCTCACATGACACCAGAAACCTGACTGCAATTCTTCCTGTATGACTTGGCATCCGATATAACAGTGACCTATACATATAAGCTGCTTAATAGTGTCACATTTATTGTTGGGCAGCAGATTTTAAATGTCTGAGATAGCTTTGTCCTTTGTCAAACTCATGCATTATTTATTACATTTGTTAAATGGTTCAAACTTTATTAACTATCAAAGTATGCTGCAATGTTTAGTAAATATTCACCAAGTTAAACAGGTTAAAAACTGGCATTTGTTTTTACTGATCATGTAATAATAACATACATGAGCAAGACTTCTAAAGAGGAACATTACAATGGACAAAAATATTAAATAAATTACATTTTGTGTTTTGCAAGCTGTCTTGTTATTTGAGTACAAAATGTGTTGAATGTGCTGCTTGTTATCAGTTCAATAGACAATAAAGTACTCAATTGATGTAAGAGGAGTTATTAAGGAAGGGAAATTTCGATTCAATATGTCAATTGATTAAATAAAAAAATTAAATTAAATCTCACATAACCAAAATGTGGGAGTGAAGTGTGGAGAGCATTAGAGGAAGAGAAAATTAAAAGGTGAAAGCCATCTGGGGCACAGGTGAAGGGAAGCAGGGAAACTTTGCTGATATTCAACCACCTCTGTGTCATTGCAGTGTGCGCTGATGAACGTTGTTTGACTTCCAACGGAGGTCCGGTTGCTGGCAGCGGCAGAGGGGTGAAGCCAAACACCGTTCATCTGCACACACTGCGATGCCACACAGCTGGTTCAATATCAGCAAAGTTTCCCTTTATATTCATTGTCTTGTGTGGTGATCAGCAGTGATGTTGTGGTTCACTTTTACACTGTGATCTGTAGCATATAGTTCGGCTTTAGCTTCTAACTGTCTTTGTCTTTTTAACCTGTTGTTGCTGCTGAGTCAGTTTGACATCCTGGATATATCCTTCAAACACAGACTGTAGACCCCTCTGTCTGCTTCTCTCTGGAATCACTGTTTTGTTCTTCTAAAAATATGATGATATTTCTTCAGGGAGTGCAGTTAGTTACAGTGTGTGCTCCAGGCTTACTCCAACAACTTGTCGGACCATCACTAAGGGGCGGGGCTTAGCGAAAGGTCAGTTTAGAGTCTCATCCTGTAGTCCTGGGACCCTCAATAAGATTTCAGTAAACCATGTGACAAAATGATACATAGGGTGAAGGCAATGAAAATAAATAATACATTTTTTTGGAGTGGGTTGGGGGCGCCTGCCCAGGGCACTGAAAGTGCTAGGACTAGCACTCCTGGCAACTTCCCAAAATTTGTGAGATTGGGGACGAGTCCAGAATGAATAAATCTCCAGAGTCCAGTCCATGAATGAGCTGCATTGATTTATTTTCGTGTTATACCCTTCCTTGTCTACACCTGCAGGTGGCGGTGTGGTGCCGGATGCCGTCAGAATTACAGATAATAACCCGAAGAAGAAGACTAGCTAGTTTAGCTCTAGCTAGCTAGCTCGTTTGGTGTTTGAATGACGTTATGCTAGCTAATTGCTAACTAACTGGATTTCAGGAGAACAGACTTTAAAGAAAACACCATTTTGGGGATGGTAATCAGCCGTGAGTCACAGTAACATATGTTTCGTATAAATACCCGCCGGCCCGTCATAAAGTTGACCGGGCTTAAACTTGTTGGATGATTCTCCTGCATTAGTAGCTGAAGGGCCCAGAGTCCGCGGTGCTTGAGTGAGGAATCACTGCGGTCTGAGAGGGAGCATCAAGCCACAGGCTAGCTAGGCAAGGCTGTAATTATTATCAACGGTTCAAACTTCTGCTCAGCATGTCACACACCGGACCCCCTCCTCGGTGGCGGAATTGTCCCAGAAGAGGACAACCTGTGGCAGGTAAGAAAACAACGGCAGATTAACAGCCGGTTAAATTTAGGTAGTGCTACTGCTACCAGCTGCTTAACTTAGTGTAGCTTCATGCTGTTTTAACACAACTGGGTGTCTTAACTGAAACATTACGATCCACTTTTTAATTTTCCAAACGTCCTGCTGGCAACAAGCATCACTTTGACATTTTTGTCCATTTTCAGTTACACAAAAATTGCAAGGCTAGTTAGTATCATAACATTGAGACATTGGCTAACAGTGCTGTCTAAATTTACAGCATTTTGTTTAAATTACGCGAAGTTTGGTGTTGACTTGGATGCCGATGTTATTGGAAGAACACAATAAACCAAATTATTTTAGACTATCTTTAAAATGCTGGTACGTTTTCCAACTGTAGCGAGACAAACTTAATTTGCCATATTTTCAAATGGAGTTTGGTGCGACACTGTTCAGGCGCGCTTTGTTTAGGTAACTTTGCACCTGTGACTAACGCGCTGTCAAAGACCAGCTGCTCGCAGACATCTGTGCTTTTTTCCTAGTTAATAACTGTAATTTAACTCTAAACAAAAGCTGCGTTTGTGGACTTGTTTCGTTCATTTATTTTCCACTAGTAAAAGTACATCAGAGAAGTGCTACAGAGCTGGCTAGCTTCACTGTGGAAGCATCACGTGTCAAAACAAACCGTGGCTGTAGCATGGATGTGCATGAAGCTGTGTCGAGGTCGATATCTATTAAAGTCTTGTGTGACAACATGTTTACTTGGATTTCACATCACATTTAAAATTAGCACTTGGGTCTAAAGTTTTATTGTATATCAACCATTATAACGAAGTCAACAAATGCTATTTATGTGCTATTTCACGCTCAATTTAACACAGCCACAGGAGGCACCTCCTCCTTGATTTGTAACAGTCCTGTCAGTTTTTTAGGCTTTTATTCGGTATGATCAAGTGTGGTAATCATCAACATTTTACAGTATATTAGACTATATTTTGTAGAATTATTAATGAATTAATGATTAAATCATCCTGTATAAGAAGTTAAGCTTTGGGTGAGCCAACCAGAGTCACTGTTTGGCAAGTTACAAGTAAGTCTTTGCACTCAAGTCCCAACTAAAGCCAGTCAGGTCCCCCATCAAGTCCTACACCAGGAGTTTCAAGTCCCAAATTAAGTCCCAAGTCAAGTCCCAGGTCCTAAACTTTGAGTTTCAAGTCCTAAACAAGTCATGATACGCTCCTCAACAATAATGCCATTAAAATGAGAGTTATAATATATAAAAGGTACAAAAATCATGAATACTTTTAGATTTTAGTTGACCACCACATCATTTTTGTACACAAACAAAATTATCTTTGATGTTTATATTTTTCAGATGGTCCCCAGTAAAGTTACATTAGTTTCTTGTGGTTATTTGTGGCAATTTTATTGGATGCCTTTGGATTCATTCAAACAAGATGGGTTGTCTGGGGCATTTTATGTCAGCTTGCTGGGAATGAATAGTATTAATGTTTTCTGATTCAAAAGCAGATGAAGGGAAATGAATTGATTTTTGACACACTTTTTAAATAACATTCAACAACAATACCTTTTTAATCTTGGGTTTGGGGGAAAGTATGAAGTATTTTAAAGTGAAAAGGTTTAAGTCCATGTGATGTCATCGGCCATTGGTGTCTAAGTCCAAGTCAAGTTGCAGGTTTTTGTGAAGTCAAGTCTAAAGTCATCAAATTTGTGACTTGAGTCCAAGTCATGTCATTCAAGTCCACACCTAAGCCAACTAACCAATGCATCAGCCGCCAAGGTCCCTACTCAGAGTACAGAGTGTTACACTGAGGACCTCTAGTTTATTACTTGTACATTACGACTTTGTTTTCCCTCATAGGTAAATTCCTGCCAATGAAAACGATGTTGGGTCCCAGATATGATGACCAAGTTGCAGAGGAGAACAGATTTCATCCAAGCATGCTGTCCAACTACTTAAAAAGTTTAAAAGTAAGTGACTCAGTGAAGACTCAAGTTCTAAGTAACATTTTGAAGTAAAAAAAAAAAAAACATGACTGACTATGTCATTTTTGTCTCTCCTCAGGTGAAAATGGGTTTGCTTGTGGATTTGACGAACACTACACGCTTTTATGACCGCAACGACATTGAAAAAGAAGGCATAAAATATGTGAAGCTTCAGTGTAAAGGGTACGCGTAAATTTGCTGTCATGTGTTAAGTAATTGTGGTGCAGTTTATTCGGTGGTGATGTACTAAGACCAGTGCTATTGTCTTTGTTTAGCCACGGAGAATGCCCTTCGAAAGACACGACCGCAATGTTCATCAGGCTCTGTGAACACTATGTCGAGAAGAATCCCGCAGAATTGATAGGTAAGCACAGCTCAACATTTACAGCATATCAATAACAGCTTATGTGCGTCTTGCAGATGATTTGTATTTTCTGCACAAATCTGAGATGTTTATCTGACTGTGAATATGATGTGGTATCGAAAGCTTAAATACTTTTCAGGAATACTATCAAAACTATTGTTGCTAAATGTATTGTGTGTTTTTTAGGTTATTGAATCTGTGGTACATGAGAGGAAATAATAGCTGTCACTGCACTAGTTTATCTTAGCGCTGTGTTTACACCTCTATGAATGGTTTGACCGCAGTTTCTTGTGAGTCAGTTTTTCAGTATTTGGAAATGATGAGTTTCGCCCCTACGTCTATCTCCATTTTTAACTCTTAAAGATATCAATGTGGCTGAAATCCATGAATTGTGTATCACATCTGCTCATAGAAGAATATGAAGATATACAAAAGTAGAATCCCAATGAGTGTAAAAAAGCCAGTGCTGTAAATGAGTTTGCACTTTATAATTTCCACAGACTGTTGGAACAGCTTTGCCTCAACAGTAACTCAGTTAGATTTTGTTTTTATGTTTTTTTTAAATCACCCCCACAGTTTTCTCTCCTTAGACATTCAAGCTTCCATTTATCCCACTCAGTATGAATCTTAATGCTAGAGGAACATTTAAAAAACCTTGAATCTTAAGTACGAGCACCTGAAACACTTCTGCCTTATTTCTAAAATAATTACCATGACTCTCTTATTTTGCAGTAATGACCAAAATTATACTGCACTCTTTATACATTTCTGAATAACTTATTATGGAGCTGACATACTCTGTAGCTTAGTTCACAGTTGTAGTTTATTATTTTGCGCAATTAAAACACAAAAAGGCAAGAAAAATGAATAATGAAATACAGTGCAGGGTGAGGCAAATAACTCAGAGGGCTCATTTAAAGCCTCCACCTTATAAGATTTTCACAAAGTTATTAAGAATTTAAAACTAGGGAAAGATAAAGAGCAATACACTAAATTGTACAAGTGATTTACAAGTCAGACATTTAAGAGGATGAAGATCTGATGATTTACGAGTTAAGTATGAAAGTAAACGTGAATTAGCCGTAAAATAAGTCGTGATCTTCTCGGGAATATTCCCTTCACTTAGAAGTATTTTGTAAATAAAAACACATACTTGAAAATATTAATGTCATAACAGTGACCATATATTTTTAATAATATTTTTGCTGTGGTTGCTGTGCGGTATCCTTCAATTTCTGGCAACTGTATTCCCTTGTAAAAGGACCTTTTTTTGACTTCTTAAATAGTAAGGGTTATTCTTTTCATCTGAAGTAGCTGAGGTTCACGAAGACAGGCTTGTAAAGAAATGTCTGTCTTTATAGCCATTTTTCCTTATGGGCTGTAATAGCTAACATCATCCTGCAACTAGTAGTTGTTAACAGAACTGTTTTTCCTCATTGGCTCCACATGTTGTACTCAGTCATGAGCTAATGTGCTTGCTTTGCTTCTGTGACACATGGTTTAACACCCAGTTATTATGCATTTAAACTGTCATCTACACACTACATTTACTTTAGGTGTGAAAGCTCATTTTTGTATTGAGGAATCTACAAAAATGCTATTAAATGGACTTTTAATTATGATTTATTTTATGAAACACTTACAGAGTGCAAGTCTAAACTGAACCACTAGTTGCAGTACCTCATTTGTCCAGCAGAGTGCAGCCTTACTCTAAAATTGACTGCTGCAAATGGTCGAGAGGCTACATGTTTTATTAAAAAATGTTTTTTCTCCCTTCCACTTTGCATGATTTATATTCATAGAGTCCCACTCTTTACCATCAGGCAGCTTCCCAGTACAACTACTCCTCTGCCGATGGTCACAGAGTAGCTCCATGTAGTAGCTGGAGGTTAATTGGCCCTCCCAGGGTTTGCTCACATGTCACGTTGAAGTTGTACATTTCCATGAGTGCATGGCTCTCACACCAACCTCCTTAAAAAACAAAACAGTGTCGTGCAAGTCACTATGTTGTTGGTTTTATAAGTGTGGGAGTTTCACATGAGAAACAACACTCCTCTCCCAGTGAACACTGTGTAGGTGATTTTGAGGTGAAAGGACACCAGTAGATAATAAACCCTGACTAAATGCACTTTGGTTCAGAAGGGAAAGTTCTGGAGATGTTTGTATGTGGGCAGGTTTTTGCACTGTTGTTTCAACTGTGTTGTATTTTTAACTTCATGTAAATACTGAAGTTTGGGGTGCGTTTAACATCACTCACTTTATCGTTGTTTATCAGTACGTTAACATGAGTTGGGATGTAATTTATGTAAATGGTGATTGCTCTTCATGAATGTGTAAATAGTTTCCAACACAGCTGAG